>NW_027011291.1:0-25044 GCF_036934945.1 Oncorhynchus masou masou | reverse complement strand
TCTCTTTCTGTCTCTCTCTCTGTCTCTTTCTGTCTCTCTCTCAATTCAATTCAATTCAAGGGGCTTTATTGGCATGGGAAACATGTGTTAACATTGCCAAAGCAAGTAAGGTATATAATATATAAAGTGAAATAAACAATAAAAAATAACAGTAGACATCACACATACAGAAGTTTCAAAACAATAAAGACATTACAAATGTCATATTATATATATATATATACAGTGTTTTTACAATGTGCAAATGGTAAAGGACACAAGATAAAATAAATAAGCATAGATATGTGTTGTATTTACAATGGTGCGTGTTCTTCACTGGTTGCCCTTTTCTCGTGGCAACAGGTCACAAATCTTGCTGCTCTGATGGCACACTGTGGAATTTCACCCAGTAGATATGGGAGTTTTTCAAAATTGGATTTGTTTTCGAATTCTTTGTGGATCTGTGTAATCTGAGGGAAATATGTCTCTCTAATATGGTCATACATTGGGCAGGAGGTTAGGAAGTGCAGCTCAGTTTCCACCTCATTTTGTGGGCAGTGAGCACATAGCCTGTCTTCTCTTGAGAGCCATGTCTGCCTACGTCGGCCTTTCTCTCAATAGCAAGGCTATGCTCGCTGAGTCTGTACATAGTCAAAGCTTTCCTTAATTTTGGGTCAGTCACAGTGGTCAGGTATTCTGCCGCTGTGTACTCTCTGTGTAGGGCCAAATAGCATTCTAGTTTGCTCTGTTTTTTTGTTAATTCTTTCCAGTGTGTCAAGTAATTATCTTTTTGTTTTTTCTCATGATTTGGTTGGGTCTAATTGTGCTGCTGTCATGGGGCTCTGTAGGGTGTGTTTGTGAACAGAGCCCCAGGACCAGCTTGCTTAGGGGACTCTTCTCCAGGTTCATCTCTCTGTAGGTGATGGCTTTGTTGTGGAAGGTTTGGGAATCGCTTCCTTTTAGGTGGTTATAGAATTTAACTGCTCTTTTCTGGATTTTGATAATTAGTGGGTATCGGCCTAATTCTGCTCTGCATGCATTATTTGGTGTTCTACGTTGTACACTGAGGATATTTTTGCAGAATTCTGCGTGCAGAGTCTCAATTTGGTGTTTGTCCCATTTTGTGAAGTCTTGGTTGGTGAGCGGACCCCAGACCTCACAACCATAAAGGGCAATGGGCTCTATGACTGATTCAAGTATTTTTAGCCAAATCCTAATTGGTATGTTGAAATTTATGTTCCTTTTGATGGCATAGAATGCCCTTCTTGCCTTGTCTCTCAGATCGTTCACAGCTTTGTGGAAGTTACCTGTGGCGCTGATGTTTAGGCCAAGGTATGTATAGTTTTTTGTGTGCTCTAGGGCAACAGTGTCTAGATGGAATTTGTATTTGTGGTCCTGGTGACTGGACCTTTTTTGGAACACCATTATTTTGGTCTTACTGAGATTTACTGTCAGGGCCCAGGTCTGACAGAATCTGTGCATAAGATCTAGGTGCTGCTGTAGGCCCTCCTTGGTTGGTGACAGAAGCACCAGATCATCAGCAAACAGCAGACATTTGACTTCAGATTCTAGTAGGGTGAGGCCGGGTGCTGCAGACTTTTCTAGTGCCCGCGCCAGTTCGTTGATATATATGTTGAAGAGGGTGGGGCTTAAGCTGCATCCCTGTCTAACCCCACGACCCTGTGTGAAGAAATGTGTGTTTTTTTGCCAATTTTAACCGCACACTTGTTGTTTGTGTACATGGATTTTATGATGTCGTATGTTTTACCCCCAACACCACTTTCCAACAGTTTGTATAGCAGACCCTCATGCCAAATTGAGTCGAAGGCTTTTTTGAAATCAACAAAGCATGAGAAGACTTTGCCTTTGTTTTGGTTTGTTTGGTTGTCAATTAGGGTGTGCAGGGTGAATACATGGTCTGTTGTACGGTAATTTGGTAAAAAGCCAATTTGACATTTGCTCAGTACATTGTTTTCATTGAGGAAGTGTACGAGTCTGCTGTTAATGATAATGCAGAGGATTTTCCCAAGGTTACTGTTGACGCATATTCCACGGTAGTTATTGGGGTCAAATTTGTCTCCATTTTTGTGGATTGGGGTGATCAGTCCTTGGTTCCAAATATTGGGGAAGATGCCAGAGCTAAGGATGATGTTAAAGAGTTTTAGTATAGCCAATTGGAATTTGTTGTCTGTATATTTGATCATTTCATTGAGGATACCATCAACACCACAGGCCTTTTTGGGTTGGAGGGTTTTTATTTTGTCCTGTAACTCATTCAATGTTATTGGAGAATCCAGTGGGTTCTGGTAGTCTTTAATAGTTGATTCTAAGATCTGTATTTGATCATGTATATGTTTTGCTCTTTATTCTTTGTTATAGAGCCAAAAAGATTGGAGAAGTGGTTTACCCATACATCTCCATTTTGGATAGATAATTCTTCGTGTTGTTGTTTGTTTAGTGTTTTCCAATTTTCCCAGAAGTGGTTAGAGTCTATGGATTCTTCAATTACATTGAGCTGATTTCTGACATGCTGTTCCTTCTTTTTCCGTAGTGTATTTCTGTATTGTTTTAGTGATTCACCATAGTGAAGGCGTAGACTCAGGTTTTCCGGGTCTCTATGTTTTTGGTTGGACAGGTTTCTCAATTTCTTTCTTAGAATTTTGCATTCTTCATCAAACCATTTGTCATTGTTGTTAATTTTCTTCGGTTTTCTATTTGAGATTTTTAGATTTGATAGGGAAGCTGAGAGGTCAAATATACTGTTAAGATTTTCTACTGCCAAGTTTACACCTTCACTATTGCAGTGGAACGTTTACCCAGGAAATTGTCTAAAAGGGATTGAATTTGTTGTTGCCTAATTGTTTTTGGTAGGTTTCAAACTGCATTCCTTCCATCTATAGCATTTCTTAATGTTACTCAGTTCCTTTGGCTTTGATGCCTCATGATTGAGTATTGCTCTGTTTAGGTAGACTGTGATTTTGCTGTGGTCTGATAGGGGTGTCAGTGGGCTGACTGTCAACGCTCAGAGAGACTCTGGGTTGAGGTCAGTGATAAAGTAGTCTACAGTACTACTGCCAAGAGATGAGCTATAGGTGTACCTACCATAGGAGTCCCTCGAAGCCTACCATTGACTATGTACATACCCAGCGTGCGACAGAGCTGCAGGAGTTGTGACCTGTTTTGTTGGTTATGTTGTCATAGTTGTGCCTAGGGGGGCATACGGGGGAGGGGATGCTGTCACCTCCAGGCAGGTGTTTGTCCCCCTGTGTCTCTCTGTCTCTGTCTCTGTCTCTCTCTCTCTGTCTCTGTCTGTGTCTCTGTATCTCTCTCTCTTTCTGTCTCTGTATCTCTCTCCTTTCTGTCTCTCTCTCTCTCTGTCTCTCTTTCTGTCTCTCTCTCTCTGTCTCTGTCTCTCTCTTTGTCTCTCTGTCTTTGTTGGCTTTCCCTCTTTTTCTTTCTCTTTCTCTCTGTATTTCTCCTCTCTCTCTCTTTTGCTCTATCTCTGTTTCTCTCTCTTCTTGTTCACTTTCACACTCTTTCTCTCTCTCTCTCTCTCTCTCTCTCTCTCTCTCTCTCTGTCTCTCTCTCTATCTCTGTTTATCTCCTTCTTGTTCACTTTCACACTCTTTCTCTCTCTGTCCCTCACAGTTAGCCTTCAGACTGTCGGACCCTAAGATCAAATAACATCTCACTCCTGTTGAGTTAACTTTAATGAAAGGACTACCTGAGCCTTATTAACTTCTTGTATTAACTTCTAAATGCTTGTTATCACCATACACCGTCTAACAGTTAGAGAGTTGTAGGCTTGAGCTAGCCTGGTACACCCACTGAAAATTTTAATTTGCTAGTAAAAATGTGTATGCGTTCATGTGTTTGTGTGTGTTTGTCAGTGTGTATGTGTAGTACAGTTAGACATGTTGGTGTGTGTGTTTGTCAGTATGTAATACAGTAAGAAGTGTTGGTGTGTGTGTTTGTTAGTATGTAATACAGTAAGAAGTGTTGGTGTGTGTGTTTGTCATTGTGTAATACAGTAAGAAGTGTTGGTTTGTGTGTTTGTCATTGTGTAATACAGTAAGAAGTGTTGGTTGTGTGTGTTTGTCATTGTGTAATACAGTAAGAAGTGTTGGTTTGTGTGTTTGTCAGGTGTAATACAGTAAGAAGTGTTGGTGTGTGTGTTTGTTAGTATGTAATACAGTAAGAAGTGTTGGTGTGTGTGTTTGTTAGTATGTAATACAGTAAGAAGTGTTGGTGTGTGTGTTTGTCATTGTGTAATACAGTAAGTTGTTTTGGTGTGTGTGTTTGTCATTGTGTAATACAGTAAGAAGTGTTGGTGTGTGTGTTTGTCATTGTGTAATACAGTAAGAAGTGTTGGTATGTGTGTTTGTCATTGTGTAATACAGTAAGAAGTGTTGGTGTGTGTGTTTGTCATTGTGTAATACAGTAAGAAGTGTTGGTATGTGTGTTTGTCAGTATGTAATACAGTAAGAAGTGTTGGTGTGTGTGTGTGTTTATCATTGTGTAATACAGTAAGAAGTGTTGGTGTGTGTGTTTGTCAGTCTGTATGTGTGTAATACAGTAAGAAGTGTTGGTGTGTGTGTTTGTCAGTATGTAATACAGTAAGAAGTGTTGGTGTGTGTGTTTGTCAGTGTGTAATACAGTAAGAAGTGCTGGTATGTGTGTTTGTCAGTATGTAATACAGCAAGAAGTGTTGGTGTGTGTGTTTGTCAGTATGTAATACAGTAAGAAGTGTTGGTGTGTGTGTTTGTCAGTATGTAATACAGTAAGAAGTGTTGGTGTGTGTGTTTGTCATTGTGTAATACAGTAAGAAGTGTTGGTGTGTGTATGTGTGTAATACAATAAGAAATGTTGGTGTGTGTGTTTGTCATTGTGTAATACAGTAAGAAGTGTTGGTATGTGTGTTTGTCAGTATGTAATACAGTAAGAAGTGTTGGTGTGTGTGTTTGTCAGTATGTAATACAGTAAGAAGTGTTGGTATGTGTGTTTGTCAGTATGTAATACAATAAGAAATGTTGGTGTGTGTGTTTGTCATTGTGTAATACAGTAAGAAGTGTTGGTATGTGTGTTTGTCAGTATGTAATACAGTAAGAAGTGTTGGTGTGTGTTTTGTCATTGTGTAATACAGTAAGAAGTGTTGGTATGTGTGTTTGTCAGTCTGTATGTGTGTAATACAGTAAGAAGTGTTGTGTGTGTATGTGTGTAATACAGTAAGAAGTGCTTGTATGTGTGTTTGTCAGTATGTGATACAGTAAGAAGTGTTGGTGTGTGTGTTTGTCAGTATGTAATACAGTAAGAAGTGTTGGTATGTGTGTTTGTCAGTCTGTATGTGTGTAATACAGTAAGAAGTGTTGGTGTGTGTATGTGTGTAATACAGTAAGAAGTGTTGGTATGTGTGTTTGTCAGTGTGTAATACAGTAAGAAGTGTTGGTATGTGTGTTTGTCAGTGTGTAATACAGTAACAAGTGTTGGTGTGTGTGTTTGTCAGTGTGTAATACAGTAACAAGTGTTGGTGTGTGTGTTTGTCAGTTTGTAATACAGTAAGAAGTGTTGGTGTGTGTGTTTGTCAGTATGTAATACAGTAAGAAGTGTTGGTATGTGTGTTTGTCAGTGTGTAATACAGTAAGAAGTGTTGGTGTGAGTGTTTGTCAGTGTGTAATACAGTAAGAAGTGTTGGTGTGTGTGTTTGTCATTATGTAATACAGTAAGAAGTGTTGGTGTGTGTGTTTGTCAGTGTGTAATACAGTAACAAGTGTTGGTGTGTGTGTTTGTCAGTGTGTAATACAGTAACAAGTGTTGGTGTGTGTGTTTGTCAGTGTGTAATACAGTAAGAAGTGTTGGTGTGTGTGTTTGTCAGTGTGTAATACAGTAACAAGTGTTGGTGTGTGTGTTTGTTAGTATGTAATACAGTAACAAGTGTTGGTGTGTGTGTTTGTCAGTTTGTAATACAGTAACAAGTGTTGGTGTGTGTGTTTGTCAGTGTGTAATACAGTAACAAGTGTTGGTGTGTGTGTTTGTCAGTTTGTAATACAGTAAGAAGTGTTGGTGTGTGTGTTTGTCATTATGTAATACAGTAAGAAGTGTTGGTGTGTGTGTTTGTCAGTGTGTAATACAGTAACAAGTGTTGGTGTGTGTGTTTGTCAGTGTGTAATACAGTAACAAGTGTTGGTGTGTGTGTTTGTCAGTGTGTAATACAGTAAGAAGTGTTGGTATGTGTGTTTGTCAGTATGTAATACAATAAGAAATGTTGGTGTGTGTGTTTGTCATTGTGTAATACAGTAAGAAGTGTTGGTATGTGTGTTTGTCAGTATGTAATACAGTAAGAAGTGTTGGTGTGTGTGTTTGTCATTGTGTAATACAGTAAGAAGTGTTGGTATGTGTGTTTGTCAGTCTGTATGTGTGTAATACAGTAAGAAGTGTTGGTGTGTGTATGTGTGTAATACAGTAAGAAGTGCTTGTATGTGTGTTTGTCAGTATGTGATACAGTAAGAAGTGTTGGTGTGTGTGTTTGTCAGTATGTAATACAGTAAGAAGTGTTGGTATGTGTGTTTGTCAGTCTGTATGTGTGTAATACAGTAAGAAGTGTTGTGTGTGTATGTGTGTAATACAGTAAGAAGTGTTGGTATGTGTGTTTGTCAGTGTGTAATACAGTAAGAAGTGTTGGTCTGTGTGTTTGTCAGTGTGTAATACAGTAACAAGTGTTGGTGTGTGTGTTTGTCAGTGTGTAATACAGTAACAAGTGTTGGTGTGTGTGTTTGTCAGTTTGTAATACAGTAAGAAGTGTTGGTGTGTGTGTTTGTCAGTATGTAATACAGTAAGAAGTGTTGGTATGTGTGTTTGTCAGTGTGTAATACAGTAAGAAGTGTTGGTGTGAGTGTTTGTCAGTGTGTAATACAGTAAGAAGTGTTGGTGTGTGTTTTGTCATTATGTAATACAGTAAGAAGTGTTGGTGTGTGTGTTTGTCAGTGTGTAATACAGTAACAAGTGTTGGTGTGTGTGTTTGTCAGTGTGTAATACAGTAACAAGTGTTGGTGTGTGTTTTGTCAGTGTGTAATACAGTAAGAAGTGTTGGTGTGTGTGTTTGTCAGTGTGTAATACAGTAACAAGTGTTGGTGTGTGTGTTTGTTAGTATGTAATACAGTAACAAGTGTTGGTGTGTGTGTTTGTCAGTTTGTAATACAGTAACAAGTGTTGGTGTGTGTGTTTGTCAGTGTGTAATACAGTAACAAGTGTTGGTGTGTGTTTTGTCAGTTTGTAATACAGTAAGAAGTGTTGGTGTGTGTGTTTGTCAGTATGTAATACAGTAAGAAGTGTTGGTATGTGTGTTTGTCAATGTGTAATACAGTAAGAAGTGTTGGTGTGTGTTTGTCAGTTTGTAATACAGTAACAAGTGTTGGTGTGTGTGTTTGTTAGTGTGTAATACAGTAACAAGTGTTGGTGTGTGTGTTTGTCAGTTTGTAATACAGTAACAAGTGTTGGTGTGTGTGTTTGTCAGTTTGTAATACAGTAAGAAGTGTTGGTGTGTGTGTTTGTCAGTATGTAATACAGTAAGAAGTGTTGGTATGTGTGTTTGTCAGTGTGTAATACAGTAAGAAGTGTTGGTGTGTGTGTTTGTCAGTGTGTAATACAGTAACAAGTGTTGGTGTGTGTGTTTGTCAGTTTGTAATACAGTAACAAGTGTTGGTGTGTGTGTTTGTCAGTGAGTAATACAGTAACAAGTGTTGGTGTGTGTGTTTGTCAGTTTTGTAATACAGTAAGAAGTGCTGGTATGTGTGTTTGTCAGTGTGTAATAAAGTAACAAGTGTTGGTGTGTGTGTTTGTTAGTATGTAATACAGTAAGAAGTGTTGGTGTGTGTGTTTGTCAGTGTGTAATACAGTAACAAGTGTTGGTATGTGTGTTTGTCAGTCTGTATGTGTGTAATACAGTAAGAAGTGTTGGTGTGTGTATGTGTGTAATACAGTAAGAAGTGCTTGTATGTGTGTTTGTCAGTATGTAATACAGTAAGAAGTGTTGGTGTGTGTGTTTGTCAGTATGTAATACAGTAAGAAGTGTTGATATGTGTGTTTGTCAGTCTGTATGTGTGTAATACAGTAAGAAGTGTTGGTGTGTGTATGTGTGTAATACAGTAAGAAGTGTTGGTATGTGTGTTTGTCAGTGTGTAATACAGTAAGAAGTGTTGGTATGTGTGTTTGTCAGTGTGTAATACAGTAACAAGTGTTGGTGTGTGTGTTTGTCAGTATGTAATACAGTAAGAAGTGTTGGTATGTGTGTTTGTCAGTGTGTAATACAGTAATAAGTGTTGGTGTGTGTGTTTGTCAGTTTGTAATACAGTAAGAAGTGTTGGTGTGTGTGTTTGTCAGTGTGTAATACAGTAACAAGTGTTGGTGTGTGTGTTTGTCAGTGTGTAATACAGTAACAAGTGTTGGTGTGTGTGTTTGTCAGTTTGTAATACAGTAACAAGTGTTGGTGTGTGTGTTTGTCAGTGAGTAATACAGTAACAAGTGTTGGTGTGTGTGTTTGTCAGTTTGTAATACAGTAAGAAGTGCTGGTATTTGTGTTTGTCAGTATGTAATACAGTAAGAAGTATTGGTATGTGTGTTTGTCAGTATGTAATACAGTAAGAAGTGTTGGTATGTGTGTTTGTCAGTATGTAATACAGTAAGAAGTGTTGGTATGTGTGTTTGTCAGTATGTAATACAGTAAGAAGTGTTGGTATGTGTGTTTGTCAGTATGTAATACAGTAAGAAGTGTTGGTATGTGTGTTTGTCATTGTGTAATACAGTAAGAAGTGTTGGTATGTGTGTTTGTCAGTATGTAATACAGTAACAAGTGTTGGTGTGTGTGTTTGTCAGTATGTAATACAGTAAGAAGTGTTGGTATGTGTGTTTGTCAGTATGTAATACAGTAAGAAGTGTTGGTATGTGTGTTTGTCATTGTGTAATACAGTAAGAAGTGTTGGTATGTGTGTTTGTCATTGTGTAATACAGTAAGAAGTGTTGGTGGGTGTGTATCTCGTTAGAGGAACAGACTGTGGAATGTGTGGGGGGTGCGGATCAGGTTTCAGGGTGACTTTGGGAGCGCCCTGTGGCTGACACAACAAAAGTGTGTGTGTGTGTGTGTGTGTGTGCGTGTGTGTGTGTGTGTGTGTGTGTGTGTGTGTGTGTGTGTGTGTGTGTGTGTGTGTGTGTGTGTGTGTGTGTGTGTGTGTGTGTGTGTGTGTGTGTGTGTGTGTGTGTGTGTGTGTGAGAGAGAGTGAGTGGTGTGAGAGTAGTGTGAGAGAGAGAGTAGTGTGAGAGTGGTGTGGGAGAAAGAGAGTAGTGTGAGAGTGGTGTGGGAGAGAGAGAGTGGTGTGGGAGAGAGAGAGTGGTGTGCGAGTGGTGTGGGAGAGAGAGGGTGGTGTGGGAGAGAGAGGGTGGTGTGAGAGTGGTGTGGGAGAGAGAGAGTAGTGTGAGAGTGCTGTGGGAGAGAGAGAGTGGTGTGGGAGAGAGAGAGTAGTGTGAGAGTGGTGTGGGAGAGAGAGAGTAGTGAGAGAGTAGTGTGGGAGAGAGAGAGTGGTGTGGGAGAGAGAGAGAGGTGTGGGAGAGAGAGATGTTTTTATTCAGTCTTTGTTACTGTGTCTGCTTGAGACTTTGGGGTTTTGGCTAAACCATTCAGCCTTTATGAGAAGTGTTCAAGAACATCTGCAGAGAATACCTGCAGTATAAGGACTACATTACCAGTATAGAGGGACAGAGGGAGCTGTATATAGAGATGTTAGTGCTCAGTTGACACATTCTATACTAGAGAGATATAGAAAGAAAACACCTTTGTTAAATGAGTTTGTATTAAACAGAATTAATTTAACGGAGATGGAGTCTACTTACCTAGCCCTCCTGCTGTGTTTACACCCCATATACTCTGTAAAAACCTGGCTGACATACAGTAACCACTGGCCAATAAACCTAACAAACTTGCCCTTACACACCCAGCAGACGCCCCCAACCACATTCTCTCTCTGCCCCAAGGAGGTGACCCAAACTCAACCATAGACCCTTAACAGCCTCTGTGTTGACCTCTAAACCAACCAGGGGCCAGGGGTAGGCATGTAGTCCTGTAATATATAGGGTTGAGTCAGTGTGCTCTATACCGGGCCATGGGACCCATGCCCCCCCCCCCCCCGACACAGCAGCCCCCAATCCCTCAGTGAGTCCATAAGAAGTGGGGAGTAGACTGCACATGGAGAGAGGTACAGTAGTGTGTGATAAAATGGATCTTAGTTTTACTCCATGCCTCTAACCCCAGGGTCTGGGATTTTCCTGTTTTATGCCAGAGGGGGTTATCTTTCCCTCGCAGGAAAAATGACAACAGGTACTTGGAATGGATGGAACTTTCCTGTAGCCAGCCTGCAGCAGTGGGGGAAGGAGTCTCTGTCCATTCTGTCCCCCTTGCTCTGCCTTTACGTGAGTTTCTATCAAACAAAAAACTATCTGGACAGAGTCACAGCACTGATACACTCATAAAAGGGTCCCTTCTTATGCACAACAGATACACACATGAAAAGGAATGTGTGATAGCCAGTGCATCCAAGGCCACAGCCATGGGCCCAGACCCCTCCTCTGACAGGGTGGCTAGATTAGAGTGGACAGAGTGTGCTGCTCTTAAAGGAACACACTGACTGGATATGTCTGCTCAGCTCTCTTCTGATTCAGCACTCATGAATCACACACAAACACAACTGTTTTCAATGGTTACAGTTAGTCCTTACGGCATACCGTACCAATGCTGTTCTGTTGCCTATTTACATAATATTAGTCTGTACCAGGGGTTGGAACCGGAATTTCGTTCTGAACGGAACTATTCTTTTTTCCATTCCGTTCCACGGAATGATGTTCTGAACTGGTAAAAAATAACGGTTTATATAGTTCCTTTCTGTAACTTTTTCAACCTCTGAATGTCACGCCTTGGTCTTAGTATTTTGTGTTTTCGTTAATTAGTTGGTCAGGCCAGGGTGTGACATGGGTTTATGTTGTTGTATTTCATAGTGGGGTTTGTTAGTTATTGGGATTGCGGCTGAGTAGAGGTGTTGCATAGGTTTGGCTGCCTGAGGCGGTTCTCAATCAGAGTCAGGTGATTCTCGTTGTCTCTGATTGGGAACCGTATTTAGGTAGCCTGGGTTTCACTTTGTATTTCGTGGGTGATTGTCCTTAGTGTCTTGATGTCCTTGTGCTGTGTTAGTTGACACCAGTTTAGGCTGTTTCGGTTTTCATTTTCATTTATTTGTTTTGTAGTGTTTTGTATTGATTCGTGTTACGTTTGTTTTATTAAACATGGATCACAATAGACACGCTGCAGTTTGGTCCGACTCTCCTTCACCATATGAAAACCGTGACAGAATCACCCACCATAAACGGACCAAGCAGCGTGTCAACAGGCAGGAGCAGCCCAAAGAGGAGCTGCGTATTAAGGATTTCTGGACATGGGAGGAAATCCTTGACGGGAGAGGACCCTGGGCTAAACCAGGGGGAGTGTAGCCGCCCAAGGGTGCAGCAGGAGAAGAGGAAGCAGGAGCAGCCCAAAGAGGAGTACAGTATGGACTATACGACGTGGGAAGAAATAGACAGGTGGGCGGCCGACCCAGAGAGAGTGCCGGAGCCCGCCTGGGATTCGCTGGAGCAGTGCGAAGAGGGCTATAGGAGAATGGAGTCGGAAAGAAGGACACGGCGGCGCAGAGCGAAACCCGGGAATTAGCCCCAATAATTTCTTGGGGGGAGGCTATCAGGGAGTATGGCTACGCCAGGTAGGAGACCTGCGCAAACTCCCTGTGCTTACCGGGGGGCTAGAGAGACCGGGCAGGCACCGTGTTATGCAGTGGTGCGCACGGTGTCCCCAGTGCGGGTGCATAGCTCGGTGCGGTATATTTCAGCTCCGCGTATCGGCCGGGCTAGATTGAGCGTCGAGCCAAATGCCATGAAGCCGGCTCTACGCATCTGGTCCCCAGTGCGTCTTCTTGGGCCGGCTTACATGGCACCAGCCTTGCACACGGTGTCCCCGGTTCGCCTGCATAGCCCAGTGCGGGCTATTCCACCTCGCAGCACTGGCAGGGCAACCGAGAGTATTCAACCAGGTAAGGTTGGGCAGGCTCGGTGCTCAAGAGCTCCAGTGCGCCTGCACGGTCCGGTCTGTCCAGTACCACCTCCACACCCCAGCCCTCCGGTAGCAGCTCCCCGCACCAGGCTTCCTGTGCGTGTCCTCGGCCCAATACCACCAGTGCCAGCACCACGCATCAGGCCTACAGTGCGCCTCGCCTCTCCTGCCCTGTCGGAGCCTTTCTCCTCTCCAGCGCTGCCGGGGCCTCCTGCCTGTTTGGAGCAGCCAGAACTGCCAGTCTGCATGGAGCTGCCAGTCTGCAAGGAGCTGCCAGTCTGCAAGAAGCTGCCAGTCTGCAAGGAGCTGCCAGTCTGCAAGGAGCTTGCAAGTCTGCAAGGAGCTGCCAGTCTGCCCAGCGTCGCCAGTCTGCCCAGCGTCGCCAGTCTGCCCAGCTTCGCCAGTCTGCCCAGCGTCGCCAGTCTGCCCAGCGCCGCGAGTCTGCCCAGCGCCGCCAGTCTGTCCAGATCTGCCAGTCAGCCAGACTCTTCCAGACCTGCCAGTCAGCCAGACTCTTCCAGACCTGCCAGTCAGCCAGACTCTTCCAGATCTGCCAGTCAGCCAGATTCTTCCAGATCTGCCAGTCAGCCAGACTCTTTCAGATCTGCCAGTCAGCCAGACTTCCAGATCTGCCAGTCAGCCAGACTCTTCCAGATCTGCCAGTCAGCCAGACTCTTCCAGATCTGCCAGTCAACCAGACTCTTCCAGATCTGCTATTCAGCCAGACTCATCCAGATCTGCCAGTCAACCAGACTCTTCCAGATCCGCCAGTCAGCCAGGATCTGCCGGATTCAACTGCCTGGCTGGGCTTCCTCTCAGTACTGGGCTTCCTCTCAGTATTGGGCTTCCTCTCAGTACTGGGCTGCCCCTCAGTCCCGGGCTGCCGCTCAGGCCCCGGGCTGCCCCTCAGTCCCGAGCTGCCCCTCAGTCCCGAGCTGCCCCTCAGTCCCGGGCTGCCCCTCAGTCCCGAGCTGCCCCTCAGTCCCGAGTTTCCCCTCAGTCCCGAGCTGCCCCTCAGTCATGAGCTGCTCCTCAGTTCAGTGGGGTTCTGGGTGAGGACTATTCGGCCATGGTCGGCGGCGAGGGTGGATCATCCCAGGACGCGAAGGGGAGGAACTATGACATTTATGGAGTGGGGTCCACGTCCCGAGCCGGAACCGCCACCATAGACAGACGCCCACCCGGACCCTCCATATGGTTTTGAGGTGCGTCCGGGAGTCCGCACCTTGGGGGGGGGGTTCTGTCACGCCTTGGTCTTAGTATTTTGTGTTTTCGTTAATTAGTTGGTCAGGCCAGGGTGTGACATGGGTTTATGTTGTTGTATTTCATAGTGGGGTTTGTTAGTTATTGGGATTGCGGCTGAGTAGGGGTGTTGCATAGGTTTGGCTGCCTGAGGCGGTTCTCAATCAGAGTCAGGTGATTCTCGTTGTCTCTGATTGGGAACCGTATTTAGGTAGCCTGGGTTCACTTTGTATTTCGTGGGTGATTGTCCTTAGTGTCTTGATGTCCTTGTGCTGTGTTAGTTGACACCAGTTTAGGCTGTTTCGGTTTTCATTTTCATTTATTTGTTTTGTAGTGTTTTGTATTGATTCGTGTTACGTTTGTTTTATTAAACATGGATCACAATAGACACGCTGCAGTTTGGTCCGACTCTCCTTCACCATATGAAAACCGTGACACTGAATTATATATATTTTTTACATTGAGCTGGACACTAAATTACTTCACCACTCAGTGCAGATGGAGTGGCAAGCTATAGTTGTTTACATGCGTTGGACAGACCAGTATAGGGTGTAAGATCTGACTGACATTTTGAGCGAGAGAGGGTGGGGGAAGAGGCTTGACTTGAAGCGTTTGGCATCTTGTTATAACATGCATTATCTGAATTAGGCCCACAAAATGATTTTCCTTCTATGAAGGAACTTTGAATGTCTTTGAACTCCCGAGAGTTGGCGTAATGTTGGACAAGAGCGAGCTAGCTAACAAGGTTGTGTATGCAGAGTGACACTAGATTTCAAATGTAGTGAATAAAATCCTATGTGAAATGTGATAACTATAGTATCCTTATCTATCATTTAAAAAGTGAATGCATTCTTCTCTAATTCAAAATTTGTTCTACTTAATTCCTGAATCACACTTGTAACGTCAGTAGGCTACAGTAGGGGGAGGGGCAAATAGCCTGCACACACACACACACAGGCAAAGATTTCCATCTGTCAGGTGGATACTGGAATACGTTTGTGAGTGACACCTTGAGGGCTTTGCATAGGCACTTTGTTCATTTTTTTGTGGGACTGGAAGAAAATCCCCGGAACTTAAAATAGAGTTATTATCCAGTTCCCATGCTTTTAAAATAACGGTTCTGCTCCAAAAAAATGTAGATCACTGTCCTGTTTTTGATTCTGTTCCTCAAAAAAAAAAATCTGGTTTTTGGTTCTGTTCCCTGAACCAGTTCCAAAACCTGGTCTGTACTGACTTTACTGTACTGAAAATGTCTTGTCCAGATTTAAAGTTTTGTTTTTCATTTGGCTGATGAACTGACTGCCATTGACCAGAGCAATGAATTACTATGACTGTCTGGATCGATACTAGATCAATAGCACAATAGCATCATGATAAAGAGAGAAAGAGGGAAGGCGAGAGAATGGGAAGAGAGACAGAGAATGGAGGGGGACATGACCTAGGGGTTCTCATGGGCTCTCCATCCAGACAATAAACTGATCAATCTCTTCCCATACTGCCCCCACCACTCATCTGATTGGCTCTCGGACAACAGGGGCCCATGTTGGCCATTGGTCCAACTGTACTTACTCTATTGAATAGTGGCTGTCTGATACTCATTAGAATTCATTGGGAATTTATTGAGTCTCTGTAGAAAAGGTGAAGAATTCTCAGGATGAGAATTATAATTTTATTTGTTTTCCTTTATTTAACCTGTTGAAACTCCCCATCCCGGATCCGGGATCGTGACTAAAGCCTCAGGCTCATTAGCATAACGCAACGTTAACGATTTCTGAAAATCGCAAATAAAATGAAAATAATGCGCCTGCTCTCAAGCTTAGCCTTTTTCTTAACAACACTGTCATCTCAGATTTTCAAAATATGCTTTTGAACCATAGCAATTCACTAATTTGTGTAAGAGTATGCTAAGCTAGCTTAGCATTTTGAGTAGCATTTAGCACGCAACATTTTCACAAAAACCAGATAACCAAATAAATAAAATCATTTACCTTTGAAGAGCTTCGGATGTTTTCAATGAGGAGACTCTCAGTTACATATGCAGTTTTTCCTGAAAGCGTCTGTGTGTAGGAGAAATCGTTCCGTTTTGTACATCGCATTTGGCTACCGAAACGAACCGAAAATTCAGTCACCTACAACGTCAAACTTTTTCCGAATTAACTCCATAATATCGCCCGAAACATTGCAAACGTTGTTTGGAATCAATCCTCAAGGTGTTTTTTCACATATCTCTTCATTGATATATCATTCGTGGAAGCTTGCATTCTTCTCTAAATTCCATGGAAAAATACTTGCAGCTGACTTTTGCGCACCAATTTCGGCGCAGGACACCGGGCGGACACCTGGTAAATGTGGTCTCTTATGGTCAATCTTCCAATGATATGCCTACAAATACGTCACAATGCTGCAGACACCTTGGGGAAACGACAGAAAGGGCAGACTTACTCCTCTCGCATTCACAGCCATATAAGGAGACAATGGAAAACAGAGCCTCAAAAATCCTGCTCATTTCCTGGATGCCGTCTCATCTTGGTTTTGCCTGAAGCTCACGTTCTAGGGCACGCACAGAAAATATCTTTGTAGTTCTGGACACGTCAGAGTGTTTTCTTTTCGAAAGCTATCAATTATATGCACAGTCGAGCATCTTTTTGTGACAAAATATCTTGTTTAAAACGGGAACGTTTTTCATCCAAAAATGAAATAGCGCCCCAGAGCATCAAGAGGTTAACTAAGCAAGTCAGTTAAGAACAAATTATTATTTACAATGACGGCCTACCCCGGCCAAACCCGGACGACGCTGGGCCACGCCGCCCTATGGGACTCCGCCCTATGGGACTCCGCCCTATGGGACTCCGCTCTATGGGACTCCCAATCACGGCCAGATGTGATGCAGCCTGATTCGGAACCAGGGACTGCAGTGACACCTCTTGCGCTGAGATGCAGTGCATTAGACCGCTGTGCCACTCGGGAGCCCAAGACTATAATACTGGCACATACATTTCTCATATTCAAAACACAATAGTGGATTTGTGTATAAGCAGCTGAATAAAAACAGCTGGTCAGAGAGTTACTGTTAACACTTACAGGGTCGAGGTAGTAACAAACACAATATTTACCGCAGTGTAAGTGGATACATATATTACTGTTGATGGCTGGCTGGAGTGGGGATGTTGGTTTAGGACCTACAGGGAGACTGTGGTGCAGTAGTTCATGCTCTGGATGACCTAAGCTCACTCCTCCTCCTCCTCTTAATAGCATTACCATGGAGCACAAACAGTGACCATTTAAGTCTTGGTCCATCATTGCTCTGGTTTGCAGTAAGTGGAATCATATAGCGCTTATGACAGATAGAGCATGTCTGTTTTCTCTGTATTGTCATCAGTCATGACCACTTTGTGTTTATTATTACTCATATGAGAAGTGTAACATAGTGTAATATAGGCTTGATGACCGCTGCCTCTCTGAGGTTGTTGTAGTCACTAGTCGAGGTGCTCTGAGCACTCGGCCCTATACCGGCTCTCTGGTGTAGCAGGCTGAATGGCTGAAAGGTTAAGAGGGGGAGAAGGTGCTTTGTTTTGCTCCGTTGTTAAGCCTGCCCTATTCTGTGTTATTGTAGTCTGGATGAAACACTTGTGAGGGTGTAGCTGGGCTCTGCTGGATAACCCACAGTAACACTGGCTGAGTCTCTCTTTCTCTTTTTTCTCTCTCTCTCTCTCTTTCACTCTCTCTCTTTCTCTCTCTCTCTCTTTCTCTCTCTCTTTCTCAATTCAATTCAATTCAAGGGGCTGTATTGGCATGGGTAACATGTGTTAACATTGCCAAAGCAAGTAAGGTAGATAATATATAAAGTGAAATAAACAATAAAAATTAACAGTAGACATCACACATACAGAAGTTTCAAAACAATGAAGACATTACAAATGTCATATTATATATATATATATATATATATATATATATATATATATATATATATATATATATATATATATATATACAGTGTTTTTACAATGTGCAAATGGTTAAGGACACAAGATAAAATAAATAAGCATAGATATGGGTTGTATTTACAATTGTATGTGTTCTTCACTGGTTGCCCTTTTCTCGTGGCAACAGGTCACAAATCTTGCTGCTCTGAGCTTTCTCTCTTTCTCTTTCTCTCTCTCTCTCTTTCTCTTTCTCTCTCTCTCTCTTTCTCTCTTTCTCTCTTTCTCTCTCTCTTCTCTCTCTCTTCTCTCTCTTTCTCTCTCTCTCTTTCTCTCTCGCTCTCTCTTTCTCTCTCTCTCTCTCTTTCTTTTCTCTCTCTCTTCTCTCTCTTTCTCTCTCTCTTCTCTCTCTCTCTCTCTCTCTCTCGCTCTCTCTCTCTTTCTCTCGCTCTCTCTCTCTCTCTCTCTCTCTCTTTCTCTCTTCTCTCTCTCTCTCTCTCTCTCTCTCTCTCTCTTTCTTTATCTCTCTCTGGGAGGGAGTACTAAGACGTTAAAGCTGCTATATGTTTTATTTGATTAAGCTTTTTACTTTAACAGGGTGTCATATTGAGATCAAGTCTCTTTTTCAAATGAGCTCTGCACATTACAAACACACACATCAATAAAAAACACAATGAAATACTTATTTGCATAACATGATCATCAAAAACGATGTTTTCATTCATGTTTTATATTCCCTATTGTAAATATAAAATGGCAACTTAATAAGGCGGTCTCCAACAACATATTCACACCGTATGAATATTCATAGAATATTCTAATTGTTTTGGGTTGTATTCATTCATGTATAGGATATACTGCTCATATTGATAGTGAGGTATAAGTATTCATTTGGGGGCTCTGTAACATCGTAAACAAAGGTACAGCCGCAACGTTTCCATTGAGCTGCTCTGCCCTGACGAGTGTGAGATATATGGCCTTGGATATTGAAAGGACATGCCACACACTCGTTACAGAACTGCTCTTGAGACCGCCACACACACACAGAGCACTAGGTATTTCTTGTGAGAGTCCTCCAGTCTTGCTGTGTGTACTAACTGTAGCCCTAGCAGGGCATTGCTTTTCCAGTCTCAGGCAGGAACATTGAGGTGAGGCCGGAAAAAGAACAGCAGGGTAGCTTTCACCAGACACTGTCACCGTTTAGATTTTTCAAGCCTGTCTGGAAAGAGTGAGTTGAAGAGTGGAGAAAGTGTCACGTTCGGTAACATTGATTTACTCTGACTTTAATTTACCTTAGTTATGTGTGCACTTAAGTTTTACTACAAGGTTGGCACAGCCATTTGAATGACAGTGTCCATATAATTTGGTTTGGTCTGTCCTGGGTCTATGTCTGGTCTGTCCTGGGTCCATGTCTGGTCAGTCCTGGGTCTATGTCTGGTCAGTCCTGGGTCCATGTCTGGTCAGTCCTGAGTCCATGTCTGGTCAGTCCTGGGTCTATGTCTGGTCAGTCCTGGGTCCATGTCTGGCTAGTCCTGGGTCCATGTCTGGTCAGTCCTGGGTCCATGTCTGGTCAGTCCTGGGTCTATGTCTGGTCAGTCCTGGGTCCATGTCTGGTCAGTCCTGGGTCCATGTCTGGTCAGTCCTGGGTCCATGTCTGGTCAGTCCTGGGTCCATGTCTGGTCAGTCCTGGGTCTATGTCTGGTCAGTCCTGGGTCTATGTCTGGTCAGTCCTGTCCATGTCTGGTCAGTCCTGGGTCCATGTCTGGTCAGTCCTGGGTCTATGTCTGGTCAGTCCTGGGTCTATGTCTGGTCAGTCCTGGGTCCATGTCTGGTCAGTCCTGGGTCCATGTCTGGTCAGACCTGGGTCTATGTCTGGTCTGTCCTGGGTCTATGTCTGGTCTGTAATGGGTCTATGTCTGGTCTGTCCTGTGTCTATGTCTGGTCTGTCCTGGGTCTATGTCTGGTCTGTCCTGGGTCGACAGTCCCAGTCAAAAGTTTGGACACACTCACTCATTCAAGGGTTTTTCTTTATTCTTACTATTTTCTAAATTGTAGAATAATAGTGAATACATCAAAACTATGAAATATCACATATGGAATCATGTAGTAACCAAAAAGTGTTAAACAAATATATATTTTATATTTGAGATTCTTCAATGTAGCCACCCTTTGCCTTGATGACAGCTTTGTACACTCTTGACATTCTCTCAACCAGCTTCATGAGGTAGTCACCTGGAATGCATTTAAATTAACAGTTGTGCCTTGTTAAAAGTGAATTTGTAGAATTTATTTTGTTCCAAATGCGTTTGAGTCAATCAGTTGTGTTGTGACAAGGTAGGGGTGGTATACAGAAGATTGCCTTATTTGGTAAAAGACCAAGTCCATATTATGGAAAGAACAGCTCAAATAAGCAAAACTAAACGACTGTCCATCATTACTTTAAGACATGAAGGTCAGTCAAAAGCAGCAAGGATTGTTTTAAGGTGGAGATATGGTTCTTCTTTTGCAGTCATGCGCAATGTTCTTGGTTGGTCATCAATCGACAAGACAATTGAAAAAAACATGCTTATCTTATTTTATAATATACATAATTTAAAAACGGCCAAGTTCTATTCACAATGGTATTCAGTCGGCAAGAGACAGACATTCCGTAAATACTAGGAATAGATTGTCCACCATCTATGCATTATCCAGACAGAAAAAAGAAATGGGCAAAAGAACATTTCGATTTAGAGCAATAAAGAAATGGAATAAATTAACTGAGCAAACTAGAAACCTTTCAATATATAAGTTTAAACTTTATTTAAAAACAATTTAAATATAGTATATAGAAATGATGTGGGACTATAGTAGATGAAGATTTTTATTTATATATATATATATATATATAGTTTTTTTTAAACGCTGCCTTTGTGAGACACGGAGTAGGTGAATGGATGATCTCCGCATGTGTGGTTCACACAATGAAGCATGGAGGAGGAAGTGTGGTGGTGCTTTGCTGGTGACACTGTCAGTGATTTATTTAGAATTCAATTAGCATTTAACCAGCATGGCTACCACAGCATTCTGCAGCGATAGGCCATCCCATCTGGTTTTTGCGCTTTGTGGGACTATCTTTTGTTTTTCAACGGGAAAATTACCCAACACACCTCCAGGCTGTGTAAAGGCTATTTACCAGAAGGAGAGTGATGGAGTGCTGCATCAGATGACCTGGCCTCCACAATCACCCCACCTCAACCCAATTGAGATGGTTTTTGGGATGAGTTTGACCGCAGAGTGAAGGAAAAGAATCAAACAAGTGCTCAGCATATGTGGGAACTCCTTCAAAACTGTTGGACAAGCATTCCAGGTGAAGCTGGTTGAGCGAATGCCAAGAGTAAAGCTGTCATCAAGGCCAATGGTGGCTACTTTGAAAATTCTTAAATATATTTATATTTGTTTAGTACTTTTGGTTACTACATGATTCCATATATGTTATTTCATAGTTTTTAGGTATTCACTATTATTCTACAATGTAGAAAGGAGTAAAAATATAGAAAAACCCTTGAATGAGTTGGTGTGTCCAAACTTTTGACTGCTACTATTTGTCTGGTCTATCATGGGTCTATGTCTGGTCTGTCCTGGCTCTAAGCCTGGTCTGTCCTGTCGCTAAACCTGGTCTGTCCCCTCTCTGTGTCCCTGTAGCCAATGTGTTGGATACTATAGTGCTACTGAGGAACCCTGTAAGAGACAGGTCAGAAAGCAGGAAGGAGGAGGGTGGGAGTACAGCCCTGGCTCCAGCACAGAGGATCCTCTGGTGTCACTGTTACCCTCACTGTTCTGAAGACTCCAACAATACCTGCAGGTATATTACACACGCACACACACACACACACACACACACACACACACACACACACACACACACACACACACACACACACACACACACACACACACACACACACACACACACACACACACACACACACACACACACACACACACAATTGAACTGTGTTGCTACTATGGTTGGTGTCTGATTTTCAAACCATCTTAGAATCAGCTGTATCTATTAGCTTACATTCATGATTACACAGCAGAGGCAATCTGTTATTATCCTATAGAACACCAATTACCTGAACAAAAATACACTGGTGGATTTATCAGGAACTCGAAATGTGTCACAGTGTGTCACAGCCACTGTGGAAGACATTAACTCAGGAGGGCAATGGGATATTATTTAAATACAAGTATTATCACAGATTGATTTATGCCCTATGACTAGTGAGGTCTGGCCTCTTGACCCCATCTCTGGAGACCTCCTGATTCCTCACTTCCCTCATCAACTCATTCCTGACAACTGTCTGCGTCCCGCCCACTCCTCAAGAAACCAACAGTTAACTCATCTGACGTCAAAACTATAGACCTGTATCCCTTTTCTTTACTTTCCAAAAGAGTGTGCTGTCTCTGATCAACTCTCTCGTTATCTCTCTCAGAATGATTATCTTGACCCTAACAAGTCAGGCTTCAAGACAGGTCACCAACTGAGACTGCTCTTCTCTGTGTCACAGAGGATCTCCGCACTGCCAAACCTGACTCTCTCTGCCTTCGACACTGTGAATCATCAGATCCTCCTCTCCACCCTCTCAGGGACTCAGTGTCTCAGGCTCTATCAGATCCCTCCTCTCCACCCTTCTCAGGACTGGGTGTCTCAGGCTCATCAGATCCTCCTCTCCACCTCTCAGGACTGGGTGTCTCAGGCTCTATCAGATCCTCCTCTCTACCCTCTCAGGACTGGGTGTCTCAGGCTCTATCAGATCCTCCTCTCCACCTCTCAGGACTGGGTGTCTCGGGCTCTATCAGATCCTCCTCTCCATCCTCTCAGGACTGGGTGTCTCGGCTCTATCAGATCCTCCTCTCTACCCTCTCAGGACTGGGTGTTCTCAGGCTCTATCAGGATCCTCCTCTCCACCCTCTCAGGACTGGGTGTCTCAGGCTCTATCAGATCCTCCTCTCTACCCTCTCAGGACTGGGTGTCTCAGGCCCTATCAGATCCTCCTCTCCACCCTTCAGACTGGGTGTCTCGGGCTCTATCAGATCCTCCTCTCCACCTTCCTCAGGACTGGGTGTCTCGGGCTCTATCAGATCCTCCTCTCCACCCCCTCTCAGGACTGGGTGTCTCAGGCTCTATCAGATCCTCCCTCTCTACCCTCTCAGGACTGGGTGTCTCAGGCTCTATCAGATCCTCCTCTCTACCCTCTCAGGGACTGGGTGTCTCAGGCTCTATCAGATCCTCCTCTCTACCTCTCAGGACTGGGTGTCTCGGGCTCTATCAGATCCTCCTCTACCCTCTCAGGGGCTGGGTGTCTCAGGCTTGGATTGCATCCTACCTGGCAGGCCGCTCCTACCAGGTGACGTGTAGAGGATCTGTGTTTGTACCACGTACTCTCACTACTGGTGTCCCCGAGGGCCTGGTTCTAGGCCCTCTCCTCTTCTCTCTGTACACCAAGTCACTCGGGTTCTGCCATATCCTCACACGGTCTCACCTATCATTGCTATGTGGATGACAGTCAAATACTTTTCTCCTTCCCCTTCTGACACCCAGATGGTGACACACATCTCTGCGTGCCTGGCAGATACTGTATATCAGCTTGGATGTCGTCCCACCACCTCAAGCTCAACCTCGACAAGACAGAGCTGCTCTTCCTTCCGGTAAGGCCTGCCTGCCCAAAGACCTTCCATCACGGTTGACAACTCCACAGTGTCAACCTCCCAGAGTGCAAAGAACCTTTGGCGTGACCCTGGACAACACCCTGTCATTCTCTGCAAACATTAAATCATTGACTCGCTCCCTGCATGTCCATGCTCTACAACATCCTTAGAGTCCTACCCCACACAGGAAATGGCGTATGTCATAATCCAGACACTTGTCATCTCCCCAGCTGGAGTCCTGCAGCTCGCTGTTGGCTGGGCTCCATCAAAACCCTGCAACTTCACCAGAACGCTGCAGCCCGCATGATTTTCAACCTTCCCAAGCTTTACCATGTCACCCCACTCCTCTGTACACTCCACTGGCTTCCAGTCGAAGCTCGCATCCACTACAAGACCATGGTGCTTTCCTATGGAGCAGCAAGAGGAACTGCCCCTCCCTACCTTCAGGTTATTCTCAAACCCTACACCCCTACCCTACACCCCAACCCTACACCCCAACCCGAGCGTCTGCTGAATGACTAAGATTTAAATGCAACATTTGAATGTCTCCAGCCACGATAATAGTGTTTATTACATTAGATTTAGATGGTTGATATAACCTTCTCAGCACCATGAAATGTGTCATTATAAAATAGCTGAGATAGTAAAATCCTCTCATATTATGTTGAACGATTGTTGACAATGGATGTTGGTGATGCTTGTGGTGGTGATGATCAAGATGTAATGATGAGGCTAGTGGTGGTGGTGATGATCATGGTATCTCTCCAGGACTGATGGTTGTTGCTTCACCATGGTGGAGGAAGAAGAGGGAAGTCTCCTGTGCTGACCTCTGGATGTCTGGGGCTGGTAGGCTTAGAGTTCCAGTGCAGGGTAAGTATGCTGTGTGTGTGCGTATCTGGCAAAGCCATGAAGTGCAGGCAGTCACTGTAGAAGCACATGCAAACCAAATGTATAAGCTTGTGTAAGCTGTTATAAACCATCTATGACTCAGTACATCTCTCCAAGCAATCTCTTAAAATCAGACCGTATGTACAATGACAGCAATGTGTCATACCAGTCTTGTGTAGAACACAGATTCTTCACCATCAATAAGCAACATTGTAAAAACCCTATAGTCCTTCAAACTGTTGTTTAGTCATTAGGGTTGTGTAGATGTAGCAGTGTGTTTATGGTGTGCCACAACAGGACAACGGGGGTCCCCATCGGAGGAGGGCTGTGGAGTGCTGTACAGACCAGGACTACTGCAATACAGACCTGCATCCTACTTTACCCCCACTGACAACCCCTGGTAAGAGACACAATTCCACCCAGTCAACAAACTGACGACCCCTGGTAAGACACACAATTCCACCCAGTCAACAAACTGACAACCCCCTGGTAAGACACACAATTCCACCAAGTCAACAAACTGACGACCCCTGGTAAGACACACAATTCCACCCAGTCAACAAACTGACGACCCCCTGGTAAGACACACAATTCCACCCAGTCAACACACTGAAACTCCTGAAACTCTTGTGCGCGAGTGGCTTTCAGAGTGGGGCTCCCTCAGCCTGCACAGGGGTGTGATGGGTAGTAACAGTTTAAACTGTTACAAACCACAGTGTAGTGCTGGCTGAGTGGCATGTGCAGCTCTGGGGGCAGGAGGAGACGGGGGAAGCTGGGGAGAGGCAGAGGGAGGCAGATGAAATGGAGCCAGCAGGCTTGGCTTGTTCTCTCACCCTCTAATGAAAAGGACAGCCTCCTCCAGGGCCTGCTTGTGTTTCCTGCCCCGCCACGGATGTGAGATATCTGTCCATCTGTCACTCCTCTAGCTACACACCAACAGTCGCGCACACACACAAAGACAAATTGATTTGTCAAATGTGGCAAATTGTAAAATGAGATTATTTCTGTGTGTGTGTGTCTATTTTCATGTGTACAGTATGTGTGGGAATGATTTACAGGAGGCTGGCAGAAAGGCTGGCAGTAAGGGCAGCACTGGGCTTCAGGATTTGGCCATGGCGATGTCAGTGTGACACCGGATCTGTGAGATTCAGGAAGGGGATGTGATCGACCACAAACTGA
>NW_027011290.1:15000-25054 GCF_036934945.1 Oncorhynchus masou masou | reverse complement strand
AGAGAGAGAGAGAGAGAAATTGAAAGACAGAGAGAGCAGGATTATGTCTGTTACATCCACTGACATAATAACACCAAACCCCAGAGGCTGTTGGTCTGGTGGCTACCCTCTCTCAATTCAATTTAAGGGCATTATTGGCATGGGGAAACATACGTTAACATTGCCAAAGCAAGTGAAGGACATAATAAACCAAGTGAAATAAAACAATCAAATTTAACAGTATACATTATACTCACAAAAGATTAAAATGTCATATGTGCAAATACTTAAAGTACAAACGGGAAAATAAATAAGCATAAATATGGGTTGTATTTACAATGGTGTTTGTTCTTCACTGGTTGCCCTTTTCTGCCTACGGCGGTATCTCTCAATAACAAGGCTATGCTCACTGAGTCTGTACATAGACTCCAACACTCTACTCAGCAAACTGGATGTAGTCTATCACAGTGCCATCCGTTTTTGTCACCAAAGCCCCATATACTACCCACCACTGCGACCTGTACGCCTCGTTGGCTGGCCCTCGCTTCATACTTTCGTCGCCAAACCCACTGGCTACAGGTCATCTACAAGTCTCTGCTAGGTAAAGCCCCGCCCTATCTCAGCTCGCTGGTCACCATAGCAGCACCCACTCGTAGCACGCGCTCCAGCAGGTCTATCTCACTGGTCACCCCCAAAGCCAATTCCTCTTTGGTCGCCTTTCCTTCCAGTTCTTTGCTGCCACTGACTGGAACAAACGGCAAAAATCTCTGAAGCTGGAGACTCATATCTCCCTCACTAGCTTTAAGAACCAGCTGTCAGAGCAGCTCACAGATCACTGCACCTGTTCATAGCCCATCTGTATACAGCCCATCTATATACCTCATCCTCATACTGTATTTATTTATTTTGCTCCTTTTGCACTACAGTATCTCTACTTGCACATCCATCTTCTGCACATCTACCATTCCAGTGTTTAATTGCCATATTGTAATTACTTCGCCACTATGGCCTATTTATTGCCTTAACTCCCTTATCTCACCTCATTTGCACTCACTGTATATAGACTTTGTTTTCTTATTTTTCTACTGTATTATTGACTGTATGTTTTGTTTATTCCATGTGTAACTCTGTGTTGTTGTCTGTTCACACTGCCATGCTTTATCTTGGCCAGGTCACAGTTGTAGATGAGAACTTGTTCTCAACTAGCCTACCTGGTTAAATAAAGGTGAAATAAAAAAAAAATAGACAAAGCTTTCCTTAATTTGATCAGTCAGTGGTCAGGTATTCTGCCACTATGAACTCTCTGTTTAGGGTCAAAAAGCATTCTAGATTGCTCTGGTTTTTTTTTTGTTAAATCTTTCCAATGTGTCAAGTAATTGTATTTTTGTTTTCTCATGATTTGGTTGGGTCTAATTGTGTTGCTGTCCTGGGGCTCTGTGGGGTCTGTTAGTGTTTGTGAACAGAGCCCCAGGACCAGCTTGCTTAGGGGACTCTTCTCCAGGTTCATCTCTCTGTAACTGATGGCTTTGTTATGGAAGTGTCAGGATTTGGCCAGGGTTGTTCCGGGTTTTGGTCACTAGATGCCTCCATTGTGCTTTTTGACCTTATGTTTTTTCCCTTGTTCCCCATTATTATTTGCACCTGTGCCTCGTATTCCCCTGATTGTATTTAAACCCTTAGTTTCCCTCAGTTCTGTGCTCTGTGTTTGTATGTTAGCACCCAGCCCTAGTGTTCTGTGTATTCTTGTCGATTCCGGTGGTTGCTCTTGTGGAATTCTGTTTTTGTTTTCGAGTATCTCTTGAGGCTTTTTTGTGCTATTCCTACCACCTTTTGGATTTGCCATTTTTTGTATTGAAGGACTTCTCCTTTTTACTTTATTAAATACACCGTCTTAAGTACTGCTGTGTCTGCCTCATCTTCTGGGTTCTGCTGACTATTCGTGGCTCAGTTGGTTAAGTGACTGTTTCTCACTCCGGAGACCCAGGTTCGTAACCGGGTCCTGACAGGAAGGTTTGGGAATCGCTTCCTTTTAGGTGGTTATAGAATTTAACGGCTCTTTGACGAATTTTGATAATTAGCGGGTATCGGCTAAATTCTGCCAGAGCAACAGCGGCCTCATCCTGTCATCATCCTCATCCTCGTCCATCCTCTCATCCTGTCATTTGTGTCATCACATCATCCCATCGAGCCACAGGTGAAGACACTATAGAGAAGGATTATATAAGGAGACAGGGTTACTATAGAGAAGGATAATATAAGGAGAAAGGGTTACTATGGAGAAAGATAATATAAGGAGTCAGGGTTACTGTAATGGTTTTCTTGTGGGGAAAGAGAGGCGGACCAAAATGCAGCGTGGTTAGTTTTGTGCATCTTTAATAAAGATGAAAGTACTACAATCTACAAAACAAGAAATGTGCAAAAAGCCACAAACAATCACCCTCAAAACCCAACACAAAACAGGCTACCTAAATATGGTTCCCAATCAGAGACAATGACTAACACCTGCCTCTGATTGAGAACCATATCAGGCCTAACATAGAAATGGACAAACCAGACACACAACATAGAATGCCCACCCACGTCCTGACCAACACGAAAACAAGGAAAACACACGAACGATGTCAGAACGTGACAGTACCCCCCCCAAGGTGCGGACTCCGAACGCACAACCTAAACCTATAGGGGAGGGTCTGGGTGGGCATCTGTCCGCGGTGGCGGCTCTGGCGCTGGACGTGGACCCCACTCCATAATTGTCTTAGTCCCCCTCCTTAGCGTCCCTTGAGTGGCAACCCTCGCCGCTAACCTTGGCCTAGGAACCCTAACAACGGGCCACACTGGACAGAGGGGCAGCTCGGGACAGAGGGGCAGCTCGGGACAGAGGGGCAGCTCGGGACAGAGGGGCAGCTCGGGACAGAGGGGCAGCTCGGGACAGAGAAGAAGCTCGGGACAGAGAAGAAGCTCGGGACTGAGAGGAAGCTCGGGACTGAGAGGAAGCTCGGGACTGAGAGGAAGCTCGGGACTGAGAGGAAGCTCGGGACTGAGAGGAAGCTCGGGACTGAGAGGAAGCTCAGGACTGAGAGGACTGAGAGGAAGCTCAGGACTGAGAGGACTGAGAGGAAGCTCAGGCAGGTTGATGAATCGAGCAGATCCTGGCTGGCTGGCGGTTCCGGCAGATCCTGGCTGACTGGCGGTTCCGGCAGATCCTGGCTGACTGGCGGTTCCGGCAGATCCTTGCTGAATGGCGGTTCCGGCAGATCCTGGCTGAATGGCGGTTCCGGCAGATCCTGGCTGAATGGCGGTTCCGGCAGATCCTGGCTGAATGGCGGTTCCGGCAGATCCTGGCTGACTGGCGGATCTGGAAGGTCCTGGCTGATTGGCGGATCCTGGCTGACTGGCGGATCCTGGCTGATCCTGGCTGAATGGCGGATCCTGGCTGATCCTGGCTGAATGGCGGATCCTGGCTGAATGGCGGATCCTGGCTGAATGGCGGATCCTGGCTGACTGGCGGATCCTGGCTGACTGGCGGATCCTGGCTGACTGGCGGATCCTGGCTGACTGGCGGATCCTGGCTGACTGGCGGATCCTGGCTGCATGGCAGATCCTGGCTGCATGGCAGATCCTGGCTGAATAGCAGATCCTGGCTGAATGGCAGATCCTGGCTGACTGGCGGATCTGGCGGATCCTGGCTGAATGGCGGATCTCGCGGCGCTGGGCAGACAGCGGCGCTGGGCAGACTGGCAACACTGGCGGCGATGGGCAGACTGGCGGCGCTGGGCAGACTGGCGGCGCTAGGCAGACTGATGCAGTGGGCAGACTGGCGGCGCTAGGCAGACTGGCGGCACTGGGCAGACTGGCGGCACTGGGCAGACTGGCGGCGCTGGACGGCGCTGACGGCGCTGGGCAGACTGCCGGTGCTGGCGGCGCTGGGCAGACTGCCGGTGCTGGCGGTGCTGGGCAGACTGGCGGCGCTGGGCAGACTGGCGGCGCTGGGCAGACTGGCGGCGCTGGGCAGACTGGCGGCACTGGCGGCGCTGGGCAGACTGGCGGCACTGGGCAGACTGGCGGCACTGGGCAGACTGGCGGCGCTGACGGCGCTGGGCAGACTGCCGGCGCTGGGCAGACTGGCGGCGCTGGGCAGACTGGCGGCGCTGGGCAGACTGGCGGCACTGGCGGCGCTGGGCAGACTGGCGGCACTGGGCAGACTGGCGGCACTGGGCAGACTGGCGGCACTGGGCAGACTGGCGGCGCTGGGCAGACTGGCGGCGCTGACGGCGCTGGGCAGACTGGCGGCGCTGACGGCGCTGGGCAGACTGGCGGCGCTGACGGCGCTGGGCAGACTGGCGGCGCTGACGGCGCTGGGCAGACTGGCGGCGCTGGGCAGACTGGCGGCGCTGGGCAGACTGGCGGCGCTGACGGTGCTGGGCAGACTGGCGGCGCTGGGACGGCGCTGGGCAGACTGGCGGCGCTGACGGCGCTGGGCAGACTGGCGGCGCTGGGCAGACTGGCGGCGCTGACGGCGCTGGGCAGACTGGCGGCGCTGGGCAGACTGGCGGCGCTGGGCAGACTGGCGGCGCTGGGCAGACTGGCGGCGCTGGGCAGACTGGCGGCGCTGGGCAGACTGGCGGCGCTGGGCAGACTGACGGCGCTGGGCAGACTGGCGGCGCTGGGCAGACTGGCGGCGCTGGGCAGACGAGTAGCTCAGGCGGCGCTGTTCAGACGGGTAGCTCCTCTCTCTCTTCACACTCCCCCAATTCTATTAACACCTCCTCGAGTGTCTCCTCATCTCCCATCCGTTCACTCTCCTCCATTCTGTCCAATAACTCCTCGACCCTCTCAGACTCAGCCCTCAGCTTCGCCGATAGCTCCGAATACATCCATGGCTCCTTACGGTAAACAGGGGGAGTTGGCTCAGGTCTGGCTCCTGACTCTGCCACACTCTCCCTGTGCCACCCCCCAAGACATTTTTTGGGGTACCTCTCGGACTTCCAGCCGCTCTAGCTCCTCATAATGCCGCCTCTCTGCCTCCAGCTCGGCTTTGGGGCGGCAATATTCCCCTGGCTCTGCCCAGGGTCCTTTCCCGTCAAGGATCTCCTCCCAAGTCCATTCCTCCAAATAGTGCAGCCTCTCCCACTGCTGCTGCTGCTTCTCCTGCTGCCTCTGTTTACCACGCCGCTTGGTCCTTGGTTGGTGGGTGATTCTGTAATGGTTTTCTTGTGGGGAAAGAGAGGCGGACCAAAATGCAGCGTGGTTAGTTTTGTGCATCTTTAATAAAGATGAAAGTACTACAATCTACAAAACAAGAAACGTGCAAAAACCAAAACAGTCCTATCTGGTGCCACAAACACAAAGACAGGAACAATCACCCACAAAACCCAACACAAAACAGGCTACCTAAATATGGTTCCCAATCAGAGACAATGACTAACACCTGCCTCTGATTGAGAACCATATCAGGCCTAACATAGAAATGGACAAACCAGACACACAACATAGAATGCCCACCCAGCTCACGTCCTGACCAACACTAAAACAAGGAAAACACACACGAACGATGGTCAGAACGTGACAGTTACTATAGAGAAGGATAAATCAAGGAGTCAGGGTTACTATAGAGAAGGATAAATCAAGGAGACAGGGTTACTATAGAGAAGGATGATATAAGGAGTCAGGGTTACTATAGAGAAGGATTATATAAGGAGTCAGGGTTAATATAGAAACGGATTATATAAGGAGACAGGGTTACTATAGAGAAGGATTATATAAGGAGACAGGGTTACTATAGAGAAGGATTATATAAGGAGTCAGGGTTACTATAGAGAAGGATTATATAAGGAGTCAGGGTTACTATAGAGAAGGATTATATAAGGAGACAGGGTTACTATAGAGAAGGATTATATAAGGAGACAGGGTTACTATAGAGAAGGATTATATAAGGAGTCAGGGTTACTATAGAAACGGATTATATAAGGAGTCAGGGTTACTATAGAGAAGGATAAATCAAGGAGACAGGGTTACTATAGAGACGGATTATATAAGGAGTCAGGGTTACTATAGAGAAGGATTATATAAGGAGTCAGGGTTACTATAGAAACGGATTATATAAGGAGACAGGGTTACTATAGAGAAGGATTATATAAGGAGTCAGGGTTACTATAGAGAAGGATAATATAAGGAGACGGGGTTACTATAGAGAAGGATAATATAAGGAGACAGGGTTACTATAGAGAAGGATTATATAAGGAGACAGGGTTACTATAGAAACGGATTATATAAGGAGACAGGGTTACTATAGAGAAGGATTATATAAGGAGACAGGGTTACTATAGAGAAGGATTAATATAAGGAGACAGGGTTACTATAGTGAAGGATTATATAAGGAGTCAGGGTTACTATAGAGAAGGATTATATAAGGAGTCAGGGTTACTATAGAGAAGGATACATCAAGGAGACGGGGTTACTATAGAGAAGGATTATATAAGGAGACAGGGTTACTATAGAGAAGGATTATATAAGGAGTCAGGGTTACTATAGAGAAGGATAAATCAAGGAGACGGGGTTACTATAGAGAAGGATTATATAAGGAGTCAGGGTTACTATAGAGAAGGATTATATAAGGAGTCAGGGTTACTATAGAGAAGGATAATATAAGGACACAGGGTTACTATAGAGAAGGATTATATAAGGAGTCAGGGTTACTATAGAGAAGGATTATATAAGGAGTCAGGGTTACTATAGAAACGGATTATATAAGGAGACAGGGTTACTATAGAGAAGGATTATATAAGGAGACAGGGTTACTATAGAGAAGGATTATATAAGGAGTCAGGGTTACTATAGAGAAGGATAAATCAAGGAGTCAGGGTTACTATAGAGAAGGATAAATCAAGGAGACGGGGTTACTATAGAGAAGGATTATATAAGGAGACAGGGTTACTATAGAGAAGGATTATATAAGGAGACAGGGTTACTATAGCGAAGGATTATATAAGGAGTCAGGGTTACTATAGAGAAGGATTATATAAGGAGTCAGGGTTACTATAGAAACGGATTATATAAGGAGACAGGGTTACTATAGAGAAGGATTATATAAGGAGATAGGGTTACTATAGAGAAGGATTATATAAGGAGTCAGGGTTACTATAGAGAAGGATAAATCAAGGAGTCAGGGTTACTATAGAGAAGGATAAATCAAGGAGACGGGGTTACTATAGAGAAGGATTATATAAGGAGTCAGGGTTACTATAGAGAAGGATTATATAAGGAGTCAGGGTTACTATAGAGAAGGATAATATAAGGACACAGGGTTACTATAAAGAAGGATTATATAAGGAGTCAGGGTTACTATAGAGAAGGATTATATAAGGAGTCAGGGTTACTATAGAAACGGATTATATAAGGAGACAGGGTTACTATAGAGAAGGATTATATAAGGAGACAGGGTTACTATAGAGAAGGATTATATAAGGAGTCAGGGTTACTATAGAGAAGGATAAATCAAGGAGTCAGGGTTACTATAGAGAAGGATAAATCAAGGAGACGGGGTTACTATAGAGAAGGATTATATAAGGAGACAGGGTTACTATAGAGAAGGATTATATAAGGAGACAGGGTTACTATAGCGAAGGATTATATAAGGAGTCAGGGTTACTATAGAGAAGGATTATATAAGGAGTCAGGGTTACTATAGAAACGGATTATATAAGGAGACAGGGTTACTATAGAGAAGGATTATATAAGGAGACAGGGTTACTATAGAGAAGGATTATATAAGGAGTCAGGGTTACTATAGAGAAGGATAAATCAAGGAGTCAGGGTTACTATAGAGAAGGATAAATCAAGGAGACGGGGTTACTATAGAGAAGGATTATATAAGGAGTCAGGGTTACTATAGAGAAGGATTATATAAGGAGTCAGGGTTACTATAGAGAAGGATAATATAAGGACACAGGGTTACTATAGAGAAGGATTATATAAGGAGTCAGGGTTACTATAGAGAAGGATTATATAAGGAGTCAGGGTTACTATAGAAACGGATTATATAAGGAGACAGGGTTACTATAGAGAAGGATTATATAAGGAGACAGGGTTACTATAGAGAAGGATTATATAAGGAGTCAGGGTTACTATAGAGAAGGATAAATCAAGGAGTCAGGGTTACTATAGAGAAGGATAAATCAAGGAGACGGGGTTACTATAGAGAAGGATTATATAAGGAGACAGGGTTACTATAGAGAAGGATTATATAAGGAGACAGGGTTACTATAGAGAAGGATTATATAAGGAGTCAGGGTTACTATAGAGAAGGATTATATAAGGAGTCAGGGTTACTATAGAAACGGATTATATAAGGAGACAGGGTTACTATAGAAACGGATTATATAATGAGACAGGGTTACTATAGAGAAGGATTATATAAGGAGTCAGGGTTACTATAGAGAAGGATTATATAAGGAGTCAGGGTTACTATAGAAAAGGATAATATAAGGAGACAGGGTTACTATAGAGAAGGATAATATAAGGAGACAGGGTTACTATACAGAAGGATTATATAAGGAGTCAGGGTTACTATAGAGAAGGATTATATAAGGAGACGGGGTTACTATAGAGAAGGATAAGTCAAGGAGACGGGGTTACTATAGAGAAGGATTATATAAGGAGACAGGGTTACTATAGAGAAGGATAAATCAAGGAGTCAGGGTTACTATAGAGAAGGATTATATAAGGAGTCAGGGTTACTATAGAGAAGGATTATATAAGGAGACAGGGTTACTATAGAGAAGGATTATATAAGGAGACAGGGTTACTATAGCGAAGGATTATATAAGGAGTCAGGGTTACTATAGAGAAGGATTATATAAGGAGTCAGGGTTACTATAGAAACGGATTATATAAGGAGACAGGGTTACTATAGAGAAGGATTATATAAGGAGACAGGGTTACTATAGAGAAGGATTATATAAGGAGTCAGGGTTACTATAGAGAAGGATAAATCAAGGAGTCAGGGTTACTATAGAGAAGGATAAATCAAGGAGACGGGGTTACTATAGAGAAGGATTATATAAGGAGACAGGGTTACTATAGAGAAGGATTATATAAGGAGACAGGGTTACTATAGAGAAGGATTATATAAGGAGTCAGGGTTACTATAGAGAAGGATTATATAAGGAGTCAGGGTTACTATAGAAACGGATTATATAAGGAGACAGGGTTACTATAGAAACGGATTATATAATGAGACAGGGTTACTATAGAGAAGGATTATATAAGGAGTCAGGGTTACTATAGAGAAGGATTATATAAGGAGTCAGGGTTACTATAGAAAAGGATAATATAAGGAGACAGGGTTACTATAGAGAAGGATAATATAAGGAGACAGGGTTACTATACAGAAGGATTATATAAGGAGTCAGGGTTACTATAGAGAAGGATTATATAAGGAGACGGGGTTACTATAGAGAAGGATAAGTCAAGGAGACGGGGTTACTATAGAGAAGGATTATATAAGGAGACAGGGTTACTATAGAGAAGGATAAATCAAGGAGTCAGGGTTACTATAGAGAAGGATTATATAAGGAGTCAGGGTTACTATAGAGAAGGATTATATAAGGAGACAGGGTTACTATAGAGAAGGATTATATAAGGAGACAGGGTTACTATAGAGAAGGATTATATAAGGAGTCAGGGTTACTATAGAGAAGGATTATATAAGGAGACAGGGTTACTATAGCGAAGGATTATATAAGGAGACAGGGTTACTATAGAGAAGGATTATATAAGGAGACAGGGTTACTATAGAGAAGGATTATATAAGGAGTCAGGGTTACTATAGAGAAGGATTATATAAGGAGTCAGGGTTACTATAGAAACGGATTATATAAGGAGACAGGGTTACTATAGAGAAGGATAATATAAGGAGACAGGGATACTATAGAAACGGATTATATAAGGAGACAGGGTTACTATAGAGAAGGATTATATAAGGAGACAGGGTTACTATAGAGAAGGATTATATAAGGAGACAGGGTTACTATAGAGAAGGATAATATAAGGAGACAGGGTTACTATAGAAACGGAT
>NW_027011290.1:0-10000 GCF_036934945.1 Oncorhynchus masou masou | reverse complement strand
CACTGTAGTAGACTGTAGGATACATCTCACTGTCGTGGGCTACATCTCACTGTAGTAGGCTGTAGGATACATCTCACTGTAGTAGGATACATCTCACTGTAGTAGGCTGTAGGATACATCTCACTGTAGTAGACTGTAGGATACATCTCATTGTTGTAGACTGTAGGATACATCTCACTGTAGTAGGCTGTAGGATACATCTCACTGTAGTAGACTGTAGGATACATCTCACTGTAGTAGACTGTAGGATACATCTCACTGTAGTAGACTGTAGGATACATCTCATTGTTGTAGACTGTAGGATACATCTCACTGTAGTAGACTGTAGGATACATCTCACTGTAGTAGGCTGTAGGATACATCTCACTGTAGTAGACTGTAGGATACATCTCAGTGTAGTAGGCTGTAGGATACATCTCACTGTAGTAGACTGTAGGATACATCTCACTGTAGTAGGCTGTAGGATACATCTCACTGTAGTATACTGTAGGATACATCTCACTGTAGTAGGCTGAAGGATACATGTCACTGTAGTAGACTGTAGGATACATCTCACTGTAGTAGACTGAAGGATACATCTCACTGTAGTAGACTGAAGGATACATCTCACTGTAGTAGACTGTAGGATACATCTAACTGTAGTAGACTGTAGGATACATCTCACTGTAGTAGACTGTAGGATACATCTCACTGTAGTAGACTGTAGGATACATCTCACTGTAGTATACTGTAGGATACATCTCACTGTAGTAGACTGTAGGATACATCTCACTGTAATAGACTGTAGGATACATCTCACTGTAGTAGGCTGCATCTCACTGTAGTAGACTCTAGGATGCATCTCACTGTGGTAGGCTGTAAGATACATCTCACTGTAGTAGGATACATCTCACTGTAGTAGACTGTAGGATACATCTCACTGTAGTAGGCTGTAGGATACATCTCACTGTAGTAGACTGTAGGATACATCTCACTGTAGTAGGCTGTAGGCAGCATCTCACTGTAGTAGGCTGTAGGATACATCTCACTGTAGTAGGATACATCTCACTGTAGTAGACTGTAGACAGCGTCTCACTGTAGTAGGCTGTAGGATACATCACACTGTAGTAGGCTGTAAGATACATCTCACTGTAGTAGGCTGCATCTCACTGTAGTAGACTGTAGGATACATCTCACTGTGGTAGGCTGTAAGATACATCTCACTGTAGTAGGATACATCTCACTGTAGTAGACTGTAGGATAAATCTCACTGTAGTAGGCTGTAGGATACATCTCACTGTAGTAGACTGTAGGATACATCTCACTGTAGTAGGCTGTAGGATACATCTCACTGTAGTAGACTACATCTCACTGTAGTAGGCTGTAGGATACATCTCACTGTAGTAGACTACATCTCACTGTTGTAGGCTGTAGGATACATCTCACTGTAGTAGACTACATCTCACTGTAGTAGGCTGTAGGATACATCTCACTGTAGTAGGCTGTAGGATACATCTCACTGTAGTAGACTACATCTCACTGTAGTAGGCTGTAGGATACATCTCACTGTAGTAGACTACATCTCACTGTTGTAGGCTGTAGGATACATCTCACTGTAGTAGACTACATCTCACTGTAGTAGGCTGTAGGATACATCTCACTGTAGTAGGCTGTAGGATACATCTCACTGTAGTAGACTACATCTCACTGTAGTAGGCGGTAGGATACATCTCACTGTAGTATACTACATCTCACTGTAGTAGGCTGTAGGATACATCTCACTGTAGTAGACTACATCTCACTGTTGTAGGCTGTAGGATACATCTCACTGTAGTAGACTACATCTCACTGTAGTAGGCTGTAGGATACATCTCACTGTAGTAGGCTGTAGGATACATCTCACTGTAGTAGACTACATCTCACTGTAGTAGGCGGTAGGATACATCTCACTGTAGTATACTACATCTCACTGTTGTAGGCTGTAGGATACATCTCACTGTAGTAGACTACATCTCACTGTGGTAGGCTGTAAGATACATCTCACTGTGGTAGGCTGTAGGATACATCTCACTGTAGTAGACTACATCTCACTGTAGTAGGCTGTAGGATACATCTCACTGTAGTAGGCTGTAGGATACATCTCACTGTAGTAGACTGCATCTCACTGTAGTAGACTGTAGGATACATCTCACTGTGGTAGGCTGTAAGATACATCTCACTGTAGTAGGATACATCTCACTGTAGTAGACTGTAGGATAAATCTCACTGTAGTAGGCTGTAGGATACATCTCACTGTAGTAGGCTGTAGGATACATCTCACTGTAGTAGGCTGTAGGATACATCTCACTGTAGTAGACTACATCTCACTGTAGTAGACTGTAGGATACATCTCACTGTAGTAGACTACATCTCACTGTTGTAGGCTGTAGGATACATCTCACTGTAGTAGACTACATCTCACTGTAGTAGGCTGTAGGATACATCTCACTGTAGTAGGCTGTAGGATACATCTTACTGTAGTAGACTACATCTCACTGTAGTAGGCTGTAGGATACATCTCACTGTAGTAGACTACATCTCACTGTTGTAGGCTGTAGGATACATCTCACTGTAGTAGACTACATCTCACTGTAGTAGGCTGTAGGATACATCTCACTGTAGTAGACTACATCTCACTGTAGTAGGCTGTAGGATACATCTCACTGTAGTAGACTGCATCTCACTGTTGTAGGCTGTAAGATACATCTCACTGTGGTAGGCTGTAAGATACATCTCACTGTGGTAGGCTGTAAGATACATCTCACTGTTGTAGGCTGTAAGATACATCTCACTGTTGTAGGCTGTAAGATACATCTCACTGTGGTAGGCTGTAAGATACATCTCACTGTGGTAGGCTGTAAGATACATCTCACTGTAGTAGGCTGTAGGATACATCTCACTGTAGTAGACTGCATCTCACTGTAGTAGACTGTAGGATACATCTCACTGTAGTAGGTCGTGTTTCGGATAATGTGTTTGTTTCCTGTTAATTTAACTATCCTCGATATAGATTGTGTCATACATTTATTGGGGCGGCATGTGGCCTAATGGTTAGAGTGTTGGACTCGTAATCGAGAAGTTGCTGGATCAAATCCCTAAGCTGTCAAGGTAAACAAATCTGTCGTTCTGCCCCCCGGCAGTTTACCCCACCGTTCCTAGGCTTTCATTGAAAATAAGAATTTGTTCTTACCTGATTTGCATAGTTAAATAAAGATAACATTGATATGTTGTTCACTTGGGCCCACTGCTGTTGTGATCTGTTCACATCTATTTGTTTGTATTGGCGGTGACGTCAGTATTTTAAAGCCAAAACTGCTATTCGCTATTTCTGTTTGCATGAATAATTAGGCCTACTGCTTTCAGCATTTAGTTGACGTTATTATGGTAGGACGGCTGTGTGTACGGCTGCATTCACATAGGCTGCTAGTGAATTACTCTAGTTATCTTGTAGCCTGTATTCACTACCCAAAAGGCCTGGCTTTAGTGTATGGAACTGTCCATCTGTGCTCAATCATTCATTTCGAATATGAGAAAAATACACCATTAATCATTGGCGGGTGGTAATGTTAGTTTGCCAGCTGAGATGGTAACGTAGCTCGCTGGCTAACGTTAATAAGTGTGTAATAATGTGTAATAATTTGAGTTATTGAAAGATACGTGCAACTATAATTTGTTTCTTATGAACTATATGTGCATAACTATTCTGAACACAGCTCTAAGTTGCAAGTTCAAAGTTCAAAATGTCCCAGTCAGTAACACAGGTTGTTTACCTCTAGTTTTTTTGCGTGGCGTGATGACACATGCGCCATAGAACGTTCCCGTCAGTGAGCAAACATACTTCTCATGTCCTCTCTCCTCAAAACCCATTGGATGAGAAAGCCAGAGGTCCTTACCTCTGACCTTTTCCTCCAATGGGATTTTGAGGAGGCGAGAAAAGAAGAGGTGAGGAGTACACTTTTGTCAGACCCCCATCCCCCCTTTGAAGAACTACTTAAGTCATTTTTTTGGGAGTATCTGTACTTAACTATTTCTATTTTTGACAACTTTACTTTTACTTCACTACATTCCTAAAATTATGTACTTTTTACGTACATTTTTCCTGACACCCAAAAGTACTTTTAAGTTTAGAAATCCTTGGCAGGACAGAATTATTGTCCAATTCAGGCACTTGTCAATATAATGCGTTTTCCTCCTTATTGCCTCTGATCTGGGGGAATCACTAAAAACAAATACTGCGTTTGTAAATAATATCCGAGTGCTGGGAGTATACCCCTGGCTGTCCTTAATTAGTTCGATGTTTTAGGATTTAATTTTCATTGCACCGTCTGGTTTGCTTAATATTAAGGAATCACATTAACTTTTACTTTCACTCAAGTATGACGATTGAAGTACATTTACTACCGCTGTACTTAAGTACATTTAAAAACACATACTTTTATACATTTATTCAAGTACTATTTTACTGGTTGACTTTTACTATTACTTGAGTCATTTTCTATTAATTAATAAGGGAGAGGGAGACAGGTTGTTGGGGATAGAAGAGTGGCAGGGAGAGGGAGACAGGTAGGTGGGGATAGAAGAGTGGCAGGGAGAGGGAGAGGGAGACAGGTTGGTGGGGATAGAAGAGTTGCATAGAGAGGGAGACAGGTTGGTGGGGATAGAAGAGTGGCAGGGAGAGGGAGACAGGTTGGTGGGGATAGAAGAGTGGCAGGGAGAGGGAGACAGGTTGGTGGGGAAAGAAGAGTGGCAGGGAGAGGGAGACAGGTTGGTGGGGATAGAAGAGTGGCAGGGAGAGGGAGACAGGTTGGTGGGGATAGAAGAGTGGCATAGAGAGGGAGACAGGTTGGTGGGGATAGAAGAGTGGCAGGGAGAGGGAGACAGGTTGGTGGGGGAAGAAGAGTGGCAGGGAGACAGGTTGGTGGGGATAGAAGAGAGGCAGGGAGACAGGTTGGTGGGGAGAGAAGAGTGGCAGGGAGAGGGAGACAGGTTGGTGGGGGAAGAAGATTGCCAGAGAGAGGGAGACAGGTTGGTGGGGAAAGAAGAGTGTCAGGGAGACAGGTTGGTGGGGATAGAAGAGTGTCAGGGAGAGGGAGACAGGTTGGTTTTGGATAGAAGAGTGGCAGGGAGAGGGAGACAGGTTGGTGGGGGATAGAGGAGTGGCAGGGAGAGGGAGACAGGTTGGTGGGGATAGAAGAGTGGCATAGAGAGGGAGACAGGTTGCTGGGGAGAGAAGAGTGGCAGGGAGAGGGAGACAGGTTGGTGGGGAGAGAAGAGAGGCAGGGAGATGGAGACAGGTTGGTGGGGAGAGAAGTGAGGCAGGGAAACAGGTTGGTGGGGAGAGAAGAGAGGCAGGGAGACAGGTTGGTGGGGAGAGAAGAGAGGCAGGGAGACAGGTTGGTGGGGAGAGAAGAGAGGCAGGGAGACAGGTTGGTGGGGAGAGAAGAGAGGCAGGGAGACAGGTTGGTGGAGAGAGAAGAGAGGCAGGGAGACAGGTTGGTGGGGAGAGAAGAGAGGCAGGGAGACAGGTTGGTGGGGAGAGAAGAGAGGCAGGGAGACAGGTTGGTGGGGAGAGAAGTGAGGCAGGGAGACAGGTTGGTGGGGAAAGAAGAGAGGCAGGGAGACAGGTTGGTGGGGGGAGAGAAGAGAGGCAGGGAGACAGGTTGGTGGGGAGAGAAGAGAGGCAGGGAGACAGGTTGGTGGGGAGAGAAGAGAGGCAGGGAGACAGGTTGGTGGGGAGAGAAGAGAGGCAGGAGACAGGTTGGTGGGGAGAGAAGAGAGGCAGGGAGACAGGTTGGTGGGGAGAGAAGAGAGGCAGGGAGACAGGTTGGTGGGGAGAGAAGAGAGGCAGGAGACAGGTTGGTGGGGAGAGAAGAGAGGCAGGGAGACAGGTTGGTGGGGAGAGAAGAGAGGCAGGAGACAGGTTGGTGGGGATAGAAGAGAGGCAGGGAGACAGGTTGGTGGGGAGAGAAGAGAGGCAGGAGACAGGTTGGTGGGGATAGAAGAGAGGCAGGGAGACAGGTTGGTGGGGATAGAAGAGAGGCAGGGAGACAGGTTGGTGGGGGGAGAGAAGAGAGGCAGGGAGACAGGTTGGTGGGGAGAGAAGAGAGGCAGGGAGACAGGTTGGTGGGGAGAGAAGAGAGGCAGGGAGACAGGTTGGTGGGGAGAGAAGAGAGGCAGGGAGAGGGAGACAGGTTGGTGGGGAGAGAAGAGAGGCAAGGAGACAGGTTGGTGGGGAGAGAAGAGAGGCAGGGAGACAGGTTGGTGGGGAGAGAAGAGAGGCAGGGAGAGGGAGACAGGTTGGTGGGAATAGAAGAGTCTTATCTTTACTCTTTAAGTATGACGATTGGGTACTTTTTCTACCACTGGTAGTATACCATGTACTGCTGAAATACCCCGGGGTTACATGCAGTATAACAACATTTTCCACGTATTATCTACATTTCAATGATACACACTGTAAGCTGATGAATGAAGCAGAGTAACAGGTGATACTATATCAGCTGGATAAAGGGGATGGTGAACAGTGTAGCAGACATGGCAAACAGCGCTATGCGACATTTTGTTTGGTTTTTTACCAATATCCAACTGCTTTACAGAAACCCCTTGCTTCTGATGATTTGTTCTGTGTATAATGACATATTCCTCAAACTACTCACAACCTGCCATTGGAAACATATTCATTTTATTTGTTTTAACAATTGTGTATATCAAGTTATAGTCAAACACTTTATGGGGAAATAATATTTCCCATCGACTATTTGTTCTATTCAAGACTTTAAAAAAATAAAAATAATTGTGTACCTGCTTATGTTTTATATTTAATGGTGAATAAACTGATTAAATGTCATTATCTCCTGTATTGGTGACTAAATTACAGGTTTTGTTCAATTGCTAACATGCGTAGGTCAGAAACTGAAGTCACGTTGTCAAAACTCTTCACCACAGTCGGCGAAACAGAAGTGTACATGGACCAGACTGTGAATCGTTTTCTCATTGCTTTCACACACAAAATTCATCCAATGAGCACATTCTCCCTGAAATCCATCAACTCTTTTTTTTTCACCACCTGCAAAACTCTATATTTGCAGCACGTTTTCAAATGATTACACACTTGTTTCTAAAACTGTTATGAAAAACACGTTCAAAACAGAATGATGGTAAATGTCATGCATTTCTGCAGTAACCAGATTGGAACGTGTAGAAAATCTCAGCAGAATATTTAATCATTCCAAACACAGCTGAAGCCTACCCAAGTGTCCTGTTTTTAGTCTCATTACCAAACAAAAGACAAAAGAGGACGGCTTCGGGTATGATTTAGTTTGGAAACATGGACCAAGGAAGACAGGTTGGTGGGGATAGAAGAGTGTCAGGGAGAGGGAGACAGGTTGGTGGGGATAGAAGAGTGGCAGGGAGAGGGAGACAGGATGGTGGGGGAAAGAAGAGAGGCAGGGAGAGGGAGACAGGTTGGTGGGGGAAAGAAGAGAGGCAATTATAGGGAGATAGGTTAGTGGGGATAGAAGAGTGTCAGGGAGACAGGTTGGTGGGGATAGAAGAGTGGCAGGGAGAGGGAGACAGATTGGTGGGGATAGAAGAGTGGCATAGAGAGGGAGACAGGTTGGTGGGGATAGAAGAGTGGCATAGAGAGGGAGACAGGTTGGTGGGGATAGAAGAGTGTCAGGGAGAGGGAGACAGGATGGTGGGGATAGAAGAGTGGCAGGGAGACAGGTTGGTGGGGATAGAAGAGTGGCAGGGAGAGGGAGACAGGTTGGTGGGGATAGAAGAGTGGCATAGAGAGGGAGACAGGTTGGTGGGGATAGAAGAGTGGCATAGAGAGGGAGACAGGTTGGTGGGGATAGAAGAGTGGCAGGGAGACAGGTTGGTGGGGATAGAAGAGTGGCAGGGAGAGGGAGACAGGTTGGTGGGGATAAAAGAGTGGCATAGAGAGGGAGACAGGTTGGTGGGGATAGAAGAGTGGCAGGGAGACAGGTTGGTGGGGATAGAAGAGTGGCAGGGAGAGGGAGACAGGTTGGTGGGGATAGAAGAGTGTCAGGGAGAGGGAGACAGGTTGGTGGGGATAGAAGAGTGGCAGGGAGACAGGTTGGTGGGGGAAAGAAGAGTGTCAGGGAGAGGAAGACAGGTTGGTGGGGATAGAAGAGTGGCAGGGAGAGGGAGACAGGTTGGTGGGGGAAGAAGAGTGTCAGGGAGAGGGAGACAGGTTGGTGGGGGAAGAAGAGTGGCAGGGAGAGGGAGACAGGTTGGTGGGGGAAAGAAGAGTGGCAGGGAGAGGGAGACAGGTTGGTGGGGATAGAAGAGTGTCAGGGAGAGGGAGACAGGTTGGTGGGGATAGAAGAGTGGCAGGGAGAGGAAGACAGGTTGGTGGGGATAGAAGAGTGGCAGGGAGAGGGAGACAGGTTGGTGGGGGAAGAAGAGTGGCAGGGAGAGGGAGACAGGTTGGTGGGGGAAGAAGAGTGGCAGGGAGAGGGAGACAGGTTGGTGGGGGAAGAAGAGTGTCAGGGAGAGGGAGACAGGTTGGTGGGGAAAAGAAGAGTGGCAGGGAGAGGGAGAGAACATGTGGAGGACAAAGGAGAGGAAGACCAAGAGAGGTGGTCTCTGATGAGATAAGGGCAAACAATTATTGACCATGTTGTAAACCATGGTCTCTTGGAGAGAGGCCGGTTTAAGGCTGCAACCAACCAGCGTTCCACAGTTGCATCAATAGTACGTAACAACAGGTGAGATGTGCTTCCTTCCAATGGCAATTGAACTACATATTACAGTACAATGCAGTATGTTCAAATTTTTACATTTTGAAATATATTGATTGTTTTGTGTTTGTCAGGAGGATCCAAAGGTTGAGGGAGGTTGGGGGAGGTTGAGGGGAGGTTGGGGAGGTTGAGGGAGGTTGAGGGAGGTTGGGGAGGTTGAGGGAGGTTGAGGGAGGTTGAGGGAGGTTGAGGGAGGTTGGGGGAGGTTGGGGGAGGGGCAGTACACTATCAGATGTGCAGGAAATTGCCATTGTTGACATGGTAATTGGCAACAATGCAATACAACTGCAGGAAGTTCGGGACAGAGTGCTGGCAGACAATATCATTTTTGTGAATGTGACTACGGTCAGCACCACGACAGTTACCAGAGTCCTCGGGAAACATAAAACAAGGATGAGGCGGTTGTACAGTTGTACCCTTTCAGAGAAACGGTGAATGTGTGAATGAACTCCGGTATCAATATGTCCATGTAAGGTGTCTGTTCAATAACCCAACCGGGTTAACATACACCGCCATGCATAATGTCAAGTACTGTGAAACTGTGGATTCACTGTATTTTAGAGAGTAATGGCAAACTGCACATACATTCATCTTTGTGGATGAAGCTGTATTTCATCCTGGTAAAAACATAGAGAGGAACCAGAGATGTCCCAGACCAGAGAGGAGCTAACATCACAATGTGTGTAGCACAGTCCAACGATGGTTTGCTGTTACACAAACAACTCATAGGCCCCTACAATACAGAGAGGCTCATTTATTTCCTGGACGAATCTACATAATCGACATGTGCCAGCAGAGGAGAGAGGGGCAAGAAACTCATCCTACCGTCGTTGTTGTGTGGGATCACGTGGCCTTCCACCACTCTGCCTTCGTTGTTGTGTGGGATCACGTGGCCTTCCACCACTCTGCCTTCGTTGTTGTGTGGGATAACGTGGCCTTCCACCACTCTGCCTTCGTTGTTGTGTGGGATCACGTGGCCTCCACCACTCTGCCTTCGTTGTTGTGTTGATAACGGGCCTTCCACCACTCTGCCTTCGTTGTTGTGTGTGTGATCACGTGCCTTCCACCACTCTGCCTTCGTTTGTTGTGTGGACGAACGTGGTCACCTCACTCTGCCTTCGTTGTTGTGTGATCACGTGCCTTCCACCACTCTGCCTTCGCAGCTGTGTGGGATCACGTGGCCTTCCACCACTCTGCCTTCGTTGTTGTGTGGGATA
>NW_027011289.1:0-25058 GCF_036934945.1 Oncorhynchus masou masou | reverse complement strand
ATTTTATTCAGTATGATTGGCTGTCTTACCGCTGGGTCTTTCATTTGTACTTTTCTCATTTCAAATGGGGGTACTCCAGAAACGAACAGATTATTTAAATCAGATCAAACCGTATCTTGACCTTGAAATGCTATATTTGCCTTCCAGATGCTTAGACATCAGTAATGTGGAATTTAAAAAAGGGTCATCCACTGAATTAGACCATTTAAAAACCTTTTAAGGATCAGACCCTTTTTTCAATTGTCTCCTTCAATGACATACCCAAATCTAACTTCCTGTAACTCAGGACCCAAATCTAACTGCCTGTAGCTCAGGACCCAAATCTAACTGCCTGTAGCTCAGGACCCAAATCTAACTGCCTGTAGCTCAGGACCCAAATCTAACTGCCTGTAACTCAGGACCCAAATCTAACTGCCTGTAGCTCAGGACCCAAATCTAACTGCCTGTAGCTCAGGACCCAAATCTAACTGCCTGTAGCTCAGGACCCAAATCTAACTGCCTGTAGCTCAGGACCCAAATCTAACTGCCTGTAGCTCAGGACCCAAATCTAACTGCCTGTAGCTCAGGACCCAAATCTAACTGCCTGTAGCTCAGGACCCAAATCTAACTGCCTGTAGCTCAGGACCCAAATCTAACTGCCTGTAGCTCAGGACCCAAATCTAACTGCCTGTAGCTCAGGACCCAAATCTAACTGCCTGTAGCTCAGGACCCAAATCTAACTGCCTGTAGCTCAGGACCCAAATCTAACTGCCTGTAGCTCAGGACCCAAATCTAACTGCCTGTAGCTCAGGACCCAAATCTAACTGCCTGTAGCTCAGGACCCAAATCTAACTGCCTGTAGCTCAGGACCCAAATCTAACTGCCTGTAGCTCAGGACCCAAATCTAACTGCCTGTAGCTCAGGACCCAAATCTAACTGCCTGTAGCTCAGGACCCAAATCTAACTGCCTGTAGCTCAGGACCCAAATCTAACTGCCTGTAGCTCAGGACCCAAATCTAACTGCCTGTAGCTCAGGACCCAAATCTAACTGCCTGTAGCTCAGGACCCAAATCTAACTGCCTGTAGCTCAGGACCCAAATCTAACTGCCTGTAGCTCAGGACCCAAATCTAACTGCCTGTAGCTCAGGACCCAAATCTAACTGCCTGTAGCTCAGGACCCAAATCTAACTGCCTGTAGCTCAGGACCCAAATCTAACTGCCTGTAGCTCAGGACCCAAATCTAACTGCCTGTAGCTCAGGACCCAAATCTAACTGCCTGTAGCTCAGGACCCAAATCTAACTGCCTGTAGCTCAGGACCCAAATCTAACTGCCTGTAGCTCAGGACCCAAATCTAACTGCCTGTAGCTCAGGACCCAAATCTAACTGCCTGTAGCTCAGGACCCAAATCTAACTGCCTGTAGCTCAGGACCCAAATCTAACTGCCTGTAGCTCAGGACCCAAATCTAACTGCCTGTAGCTCAGGACCCAAATCTAACTGCCTGTAGCTCAGGACCCAAATCTAACTGCCTGTAGCTCAGGACCCAAATCTAACTGCCTGTAGCTCAGGACCCAAATCTAACTGCCTGTAGCTCAGGACCCAAATCTAACTGCCTGTAGCTCAGGACCCAAATCTAACTGCCTGTAGCTCAGGACCCAAATCTAACTGCCTGTAGCTCAGGACCCAAATCTAACTGCCTGTAGCTCAGGACCCAAATCTAACTGCCTGTAGCTCCAGGACCCAAATCTAACTGCCTGTAGCTCAGGACCCAAATCTAACTGCCTGTAGCTCAGGACCCAAATCTAACTGCCTGTAGCTCAGGACCCAAATCTAACTGCCTGTAGCTCAGGACCCAAATCTAACTGCCTGTAGCTCAGGACCCAAATCTAACTGCCTGTAGCTCAGGACCCAAATCTAACTGCCTGTAGCTCAGGACCCAAATCTAACTGCCTGTAGCTCAGGACCCAAATCTAACTGCCTGTAGCTCAGGACCCAAATCTAACTGCCTGTAGCTCAGGACCCAAATCTAACTGTCTGTAGCTCAGGACCCAAATCTAACTGCCTGTAGCTCAGGACCCAAATCTAACTGCCTGTAGCTCAGGACCCAAATCTAACTGCCTGTAGCTCAGGACCCAAATCTAACTGCCTGTAGCTCAGGACCCAAATCTAACTGCCTGTAGCTCAGGACCCAAATCTAACTGCCTGTAGCTCAGGACCCAAATCTAACTGCCTGTAGCTCAGGACCCAAATCTAACTGCCTGTAGCTCAGGACCCAAATCTAACTGCCTGTAGCTCAGGACCCAAATCTAACTGCCTGTAGCTCAGGACCCAAATCTAACTGCCTGTAGCTCAGGACCCAAATCTAACTGCCTGTAGCTCAGGACCCAAATCTAACTGCCTGTAGCTCAGGACCCAAATCTAACTGCCTGTAGCTCAGGACCCAAATCTAACTGCCTGTAGCTGAGGACCCAAATCTAACTGCCTGTAGCTCAGGACCCAAATCTAACTGCCTGTAGCTCAGGACCCAAATCTAACTGCCTGTAGCTCAGGACCCAAATCTAACTGCCTGTAGCTCAGGACCTGAAGCAAGAATATGCATATTCTTGATACCATTAGAAAGGAAACACTTTGACGTTTGTGGAAATGTGAAATGAATGTAGGAGTATATCATACATTAGATCTGGTATTAGACAATCCCCTCATTATCTTTGAAATGCAAGAGAAAGGCCATAATGTACTTTTCCAGGGTAGGTGCAATTTACATGTGTATTTGCAAACTTTTAGACTGATCCAATGAACCATTGCATTTCTGTTGCAAATGTTATATCCAGATTGCCAAATGTCCCTAATTGGTTTATTTATACATTTTCAAGTATATAACTAAGCACTCTCCTCAACAATAAAATAATTTTGTCTTTCTGTCCATATCAGATATGTCTATATCCTGGGAAATGTTCTTGTTACTTACAACCTCATGCTAATCACATTAGCCTACGTTAGCTCAACCGTCCAGCGGGAGGGACACTGATCCCGTAGAGGTTTTAACTAACTAATTTGGTCTGAGGCAGACTAGGGGAGCGAGAGACAAAGAATCACAGAGAGAGAGAGTTGACATTTGTAATGTCTTTAATTGTTTTGAAACTTCTGTATGTGTAAAGTTTGTTGTTAATTTTTTATATATTAACTACCTCACTTGCTTTGGCAATGTTAACACATGTTTCCCGTGCTAATAAAGCCCCATATATATATATATATATATATATCTGTTTCCCCTGAGAGGGTGGTAGGCCCTGCACCGTGACAATACCAGGGAGATTTGAGGTCTGTTTCCAAGGTGACAGACAGGTGTGATGGAGTCAGTGTTAGCACTGTGTTGATGCTACAGCCGTTTATAATGAATGATGGTACATTTAAGACACACAATTGCAAAGCTAAAACTGCGCTGTCACATCAGTGTAACTGCACAAGCAATTACACTTCTCGTCCCTCCCAGACTCGCACACGGGCGCGCGCGCACACACACACACACACACAGACAGACAGACAGACAGAGGAGGGACTGTTCTCCAGACTGCAGACAATATTTCCTCTCATGGGGTTATAAATCGTCACGCAGGACTCATCATATGTCAGAGCTTCTGTCTGACTCCAGTATGTAAATGAGGAGATAGCTTTGTTAGTCGTTAGCATGTGGTCTGCTCACTGTGTGTAAATGAGGAGATAGCTTTGTTAGTCGTTAGCATGTGGTCTGCTCACTGTGTGTAAATGAGGAGATAGCTTTGTTAGTCGTTAGCATGTGGTCTGCTCACTGTGTGTAAATGAGGAGATAGCTTTGTTAGTCGTTAGCATGTGGTCTGCTCACTGTGTGTAAATGAGGAGATAGCTTTGTTAGTCGTTAGCATGTGGTCTGCTCACTGTGTGTAAATGAGGAGATAGCTTTGTTAGTCGTTATTGAGAGTGCAAAATGATGCTCTGTCGTCGTCATGATGACGTAATTAACATTACAGTCAATGGGTACAGTAGATTAACACATTATCATTACAGTCAATGGGTACAGTAGGTGAAAACATCCTCATTACAGTCAATGGGTACAGTAGGTGAAAACATCCTCATTACAGTCAATGGGTACAGTAGGTGAAAACATCCTCATTACAGTCAATGGGTACAGTAGGTGAAAACATCCTCATTACAGTCAATGGGTACAGTAGATTAAGACATTTTCATTACAGTCAATGGTGAAAAACATAGTTGCATCATCATGGTGTCCACGACAGAGGAAATGTCTTCATAAGCTCTTATTTCATGTGAAATAATGATTACACAACTCACTTTGCTATTTACTATTTCTAAGATATTCACTTACTGGAAACAATTTGAATTTCAAACTCAAAACAAAATATAATAAATGACACAATCATTACACAAACTAATTTTCAACCTTCTATGAAATGGGCTAACTTTGACGGCAGCCATTTTGTTAAGAAACAGGAAGATAATGTTGTCAAGGTCACACCCCCCAACACATGATGTCACTGGAAAGCCCAGAGTGTCCTCTCAAAGGGACAAGTTAATACAGTGGCCTGGATTACCTCAGTGATACGGACCAGGAACTATAGACCACGAGACCACGAGGACAACAATGACTGTTAACCTACAGGAGGTTATAATGACCTGCTGGGGTACAGGAGGTTATAATGAACTGCTGGGGTACAGGAGGTTATAATGAACTGCTGGGTTACAGGAGGTTATAATGAACTGCTGGGGTACAGGAGGTTATAATGAACTGCTGGGTTACAGGAGGTTATAATGAACTGCTGGGTTACAGGAGGTTATAATGAACTGCTGGGGTACAGGAGGTTATAATGAACTGCTGGGTTACAGGAGGTTATAATGACCTGCTGGGGTACAGGAGGTTATAATGAACTGCTGGGGTACAGGAGGTTATAATGAACTGCTGGGGTACAGGAGGTTATAATGAACTGCTGGGTTACAGGAGGTTATAATGAACTGCTGGGTTACAGGAGGTTATAATGAACTTCTGGGGTACAGGAGGTTATAATGAACTGCTGGGGTACAGGAGGTTATAATGAACTGCTGGGGTACAGGAGGTTATAATGAACTGCTGGGTTACAGGAGGTTATAATAAACTGCTGGGTTACAGGAGGTTATAATGAACTGCTGGGGTACAGGAGGTTATAATGAACTGCTGGGGTACAGGAGGTTATAATGAACTGATCGGGTACAGGAGGTTATAATGAACTGCTGGGTTACAGGAGGTTATAATGAACTGCTGGGGTACAGGAGGTTATAATGAACTGCTGGGTTACAGGAGGTTATAATGAACTGCTGGGTTACAGGGAGGTTATAATGAACTGCTGGGGTACAGGAGGTTATAATGAACTGCTGGGTTACAGGAGGTTATAATGAACTGCTGGGGTACAGGAGGTTATAATGAACTGCTGGGGTACAGGAGGTTATAATGAACTGCTGGGGTGCAGGAGGTTATAATGAACTGCTGGGGTACAGGAGGTTATAATGAACTGCTGGGGTACAGGAGGTTATAATGAACTGCTGGGGTACAGGAGGTTATAATGAACTGCTGGGGTACAGGAGGTTATAATGAACTGCTGTGTTACAGGGAGGTTATAATGAACTGCTGGGTTACAGGAGGTTATAATGAACTGCTGGGTTACAGGAGGTTATAATGAACTGCTGGGGTACAGGAGGTTATAATGAACTGCTGGGTTACAGGGAGGTTATAATGAACTGCTGGGGTACAGGAGGTTATAATGAACTGCTGGGGTACAGGAGGTTATAATGAACTGCTGGGGTACAGGAGGTTATAATGAACTGCTGGGGTACAGGGAGGTTATAATGAACTGCTGGGTTACAGGAGGAGTTGTAATGAACTGCTGGGTTACAGGAGGTTGTAATGAACTGCTGGGTTACAGGAGGTTACAATGAACTGCTGGGGTACAGGAGGTTATAATGAACTGCTGGGGTACAGGAGGCTATTATGAACTGCTGGGTTACAGGAGGTTATAATGAACTGCTGGGGTACAGGAGGTTATAATGAACTGCTGGGTTACAGGAGGTTATAATGAACTGCTGGGGTACAGGAGGTTATAATGAACTGCTGGGTTACAGGAGGTTATAATGAACTGCTGGGTTACAGGAGGTTATAATGAACTGCTGGGGTGGGGAGGTTATAATGAACTGCTGGGTTACAGGAGGTTATAATGAACTGCTGGGGTACAGGAGGTTATAATGAACTGCTGGGTTACAGGAGGTTATAATGAACTGCTGGGGTACAGGAGGTTATAATGAACTGCTGGGGTACAGGAGGTTATAATGAACTGCTGGGGTACAGGAGGTTATAATGAACTGATCGGGTACAGGAGGTTATAATGAACTGCTGGGTTACAGGAGGTTATATTGAACTGCTGGGTTACAGGAGGTTATAATGAACTGCTGGGGTACAGGAGGTTATAATGAACTGCTGGGGTACAGGAGGTTATAATGAACTGCTGGGGTACAGGAGGTTATAATGAACTGCTGGGGTACAGGAGGTTATAATGAACTGCTGGGGTACAGGAGGTTATAATGAACTGATCGGGTACAGGAGGTTATAATGAACTGCTGGGTTACAGGAGGTTGTAATGAACTGCTGGGTTACAGGAGGTTGTAATGAACTGCTGGGTTACAGGAGGTTATAATGAACTGCTGGGGTACAGGAGGTTATAATGAACTGCTGGGGTACAGGAGGCTATTATGAACTGCTGGGTTACAGGAGGTTATAATGAACTGCTGGGGTACAGGAGGTTATAATGAACTGCTGGGTTACAGGAGGTTATAATGAACTGCTGGGGTACAGGGAGGTTATAATGAACTGCTGGGTTACAGGGAGGTTATAATGAACTGCTGGGTTACAGGAGGTTATAATGAACTGCTGGGGTACAGGAGGTTATAATGAACTGCTGGGTTACAGGAGGTTATATATGAACTGCTGGGGTACAGGAGGTTATAATGAACTGCTGGAGTTACAGGAGGTTATAATGAACTGCTGGGGTACAGGAGGTTATAATGAACTGCTGGGGTACAGGGAGGTTATAATGAACTGCTGGGGTACAGGAGGTTATAATGAACTGATCGGGTACAGGAGGTTATAATGAACTGCTGGGTTACAGGAGGTTATATTGAACTGTTGGGTTACAGGAGGTTATAATGAACTGCTGGGGTACAGGAGGTTATAATGAACTGCTGGGGGTACAGAGGCTATAATGAACTGCTGGGGTACAGGAGGTTATAATGAACTGCTGTGTTACAGGAGGTTATAATGAACTGCTGGGGGGTACAGGAGGTTATAATGAACTGCTGGGGTACAGGAGGTTATAATGAACTGCTGGGTTACAGGAGGTTATAATGAACTGCTGGGGTACAGGAGGTTATAATGAACTGCTGGGGTACAGGAGGTTATAATGAACTGCTGGGGTACAGGAGGTTATAATGAACTGCTGGGGTACAGGAGTTGTAATGAACTGCTGGGTTACAGGAGGTTATAATGAACTGCTGGGTTACAGGAGGTTATAATGAACTGCTGGGGTACAGGAGGTTATAAAGAACTGCTGGGGTACAGGAGGTTATAATGAACTGCTGGGGTACAGGAGGTTGTAATGAACTGCTGGGGTACAGGAGGTTATAATGAACTGCTGGGTTACAGGAGGTTATAATGAACTGCTGGGGTACAGGAGGTTATAATGAACTGCTGGGTTACAGGAGGTTATAATGAACTGCTGGGGTACAGGAGGTTATAATGAACTGCTCTGAACAGGGTCCACAGAGCTTTGGTAAAGTAATGCACATTATAGGGGATAGGGTTCCATATGGCTCTGGTCTAAAGTAGTACACTATATAGGGAATAAGGTTCCATATGGCTCTGGTCTAAAGTAGTGCACTATATAGGAATTCCATAGGGCTCTGGTCTAAAGTAGTGCACTATATAGGGAATAGGGTTCCATAGGGCTCTGGTCTAAAGTAGTACACTATATAGGGAATTGGGTTCTATAGGGCTCTGGTCTAAAGTAGTGCACTATATAGGGGATAAGGTTCCATAGGGCTCTGGTCTAAAGTAGTGCACTATATAGGGGATAAGGTTCCATAGGGCTCTGGTCTAAAGTAGTGCACTATATAGGGAGTAGGGTTCCATAGGGCTCTGGTCTAAAGTAGTGCACTATATAGGAATAGGGGTTCTATAGGGCTCTGGTCTAAAGTAGTGCACTATATAGGGAATATGGTTCCATAGGGCTCTGGTCTAAAGTAGTTGCACTATATAGGGAATAGGGTTCCATAGGGCTCTGGTCTAAAGTAGTGCACTATATATAGGAATCGGGTTCTATAGGCTCTGGTCTAAAGTAGTGCACTATATTAGGAATAGGGTTCCATAGGCTCTGGTCTAAAGTAGTGCACTATATAGGGAATAGGGTTCCATAGGGCTCTGGTCTAAAGTAGTGCACGATATAGGGAATAAGGTTCCATAGGGCTCTGGTCTAAAGTAGTGCACTATATAGGGAATAAGGTTCCATAGGGCTCTGGTCTATGAAAAAGTGCACTATATAGGGAATAAGGTTCCATAGGGCTCTGGTCTAAAGTAGTGCACTATATGGGGAATAAGGTTCCATAGGGCTCTGGTCTAAAGTAGTGCACCATATAGGGAATAGGGTTCCATAGGGCTCTGGTCTAAAGTAGTGCACTATATAGGGAATAAGGTTCCATAGGGCTCTGGTCTAAAGTAGTGCACTATATAGGAATAAGGTTTTCCATAGGGCTCTGGTCTAAAGTAGTGCACCATATAGGGAATAGGGTTCCATAGGGCTCTGGTCTAAAGTAGTGCACTATATATAGGGAATAGGGTTCCATAGGGCTCTGGTCTAAAGTAGTGCACTGTATAGGGAATATGGTTCTATAGGGCTCTGGTCTAAAGTAGTGCACTATATAGGGAATCGGGTTCTATAGGGCTCTGGTCTAAAGTAGTGCACTATATAGGGAATAGGGTTCTGTAGGGCTCTGGTCTAAAGTAGTGCACTATATAGGGAATAGGGTTCCATAGGGCTCTGGTCTAAAGTAGTGCACTATATAGGGAATAGGGTTCCATAGGACTCTGGTCTAAAGTAGTGCACTATATAGGGAATAGGGTTCCATAGGGCTCTGGTCTAAAGTAGTGGACTATATAGGGAATAGGGTTCCATTTGGAACATGGATGCCTAGCTGAATGACCTACTAATGTTTCCCCAATGCTAACACCAGTACTGACAGTCACCTCATCACAGCAGTACCATTACCCAGTCCTGACAGTCACCTCATCACAGCAGTACCATTACCCAGTACTGACAGTCACCTCATCACAGCAGTACCATTACCCAGTCCTGACAGTCACCTCATCACAGCAGTACCATTACCCAGTACTGACAGTCACCTCATCACAGCAGTACCATTACCCAGTACTGACAGTCACCTCATCACAGCAGTACCATTACCCAGTACTGACAGTCACCTCATCACAGCAGTACCATTACAGTACTGACAGTCACCTCATCACAGCAGTACCATTACCCAGTACTGACAGTCACCTCATCACAGCAGTACCATTACCAGTACTGACAGTCACCTCATCACAGCAGTACCATTACCCAGTACTGACAGTCACCTCATCACAGCAGTACCATTACCCAGTACTGACAGTCACCTCATCACAGCAGTACCATTACCCAGTCCTGACAGTCACCTCATCACAGCAGATTGGCTGGAGTCACCCTCAGAATGGCTGGAGTCACCCTCAGATTGGCCATTACCATCAGATCGTCTGTAGTCACCCTCAGATTGGCCGGAGTCACCCTCAGATCGTCTGTAGTCACCCTCAGATCGGCCGGAGTCACCCTCAGATCGGCAGGAGTCACCCTCAGATCGGCCGGGGTCACCCTCAGATCGGCTGGAGTCACCCTCAGATTGGCCGGAGTCACCCTCAGATTGGCCGGAGTCACCCTCAGATTGGCCGGAGTCACCCTCAGATCGTCTGTAGTCACCCTCAGATTGGCCGGAGTCACCCTCAGATCGTCTGTAGTCACCCTCAGATCGGCCGGGGTCACCCTCAGATCGGCTGGAGTCACCCTCAGATTGGCCGGAGTCACCCTCAGATTGGCTGGAGTCACCCTCAGATCGGCCGGGGTCACCCTCAGATTGTCTGTAGTGCCGAAGGAGAGTCCCAACTGGCACCCTATTTGGTCCATAGTGCGATATAGGCCTGGGAATAGGGTGCCTTTTAGGATGCATCCAGTGTGCGATACTTCAGGGTCTAGTAATCCTGAACTAAGTGGCTGCCAGGTTATTATGACAGAGGAGAAGAGGTTCAAAGAGCCTACTCAGTCAGAGTCCTTCAGGGTTACTTTAACTGACAGTAGCGGGACAGAGCAGGCTACTGTATACACGCACACACACACACACACACACACACACACACACACACACACACACACACACACACACAGCCAGTTCCCTCCCTCTCCTCGGCTCTTTTTCTATTCCCTGGGGTTTCCTGATCCTACTGGCAGGTGCTCAGATATCACAAAGCTATTACTCCCTTTAACCCAGGCCGTTAACTGTTGACATGGCCCTTTCCTGCGGTCAAACGACTAAATCGCCTTCTAGTGGCCTCATGTGTGGAATATAATTACTATTTTTTACAAGTTCATCAATAATAAACATTATTTTAAAAATATGCCAGAAATCCAGTGGATTTATGTCAAACGGTTTTGTTATTTCAGTGTCCTGTGATGTCAAATCAAATTGATTTATTTCAAATCAAATCAAATGTATTTATATAGCCCTTCGTACATCAGCTGATATCTCAAAGTGCTGTACAGAAACCCAGCCTAAAACCCCAAACAGCAAGCAATGCAGGTGTAGAAGCACGGTGGCTAGAAAAACTCCCTAGAAAGGCCAAAACCTAGGAAGAAACCTAGAGAGGAACCAGGATATGTGGGGTGTCCAGTCCTCTTCTCTGGCTGTGCCGGGTGGAGATTATAACAGAACATGGCCAAGATGTTCAAATGTTCATAAATGACCAGCATGGTCGAATAATAATAAGGCAGAACAGTTGAAACTGGAGCAGCAGCACGGCCAGGTGGACTGGGGACAGCAAGGAGTCATCATGTCTGGTAGTCCTGGGGCATGGTCCTAGGCTCAGGTCTTCCGAGAGAGAGAAAAGAAAGAAAGAGAGAATTAGAGAGAGCACATGTGGGGTGGCCAGTCCTCTTCTGGCTGTGCCGGGTGGAGATTATAACAGAACATGGCCAAGATATTCAAAAATGACCAGCATGGTCGAATAATAAAAAGGCAGAACAGTTGAAACTGGAGCAGCAGCACGGCCAGGTGGACTGGGGACAGCAAGGAGTCATCATGTCAGGTAGTCCTGGGCCATGGTCCTAGGGCTCAGGTCCTCCGAGAGAGAGAAAGAAAGAGAGAAGGACAGAATTAGAGAACGCACACTTAGATTCACAAAGGACACCGAATAGGACAGGAGAAGTACTCCAGATATAACAAACTGACCCTAGCCCCCCGACACATAAACTACTGCAGCATAAATACTGGAGGCTGAGACAGGAGGGGTCAGGAGACACTGTGGCCCCATCAAAGGACACCCCGGACAGGGCCAAACAGGAAGGATATAACCCCACCCACTTTGCCAAAGCACAGCCCCACACCACTGTATATAAAGTGTAATATTGGGATGCAAACTCAAAATGTAATACATGTCAACTCTATATATCTGCCATGGTACAGGTGTCTTCTGTTACTGTATATAAAGTGTAATATTGGGATGTAAACTCAAAATGTAATACATGTCAACTCTATATATCTGCCATGGTACAGGTGTCTTCTGTATTTTAAACCCATTACCATGTGTGTGAGGTGGATACTTCTGTTTCAAAGTAGATGTGTTTAAGACCACGGAGAAACACTCTGTGTGACCCTGATTTAGTTAGTAACACAGAAGGCTGATCACTGTGTGACCCTGATTTAGTTAGTAACACAGAAGGCTGATCACTGTGTGACCCTGATTTAGTTAGTAACACAGAAGGCTGATCACTGTGTGACCCTGATTTAGTTAGTAACACAGAAGGCTGATCACTGTGTGACCCTGATTTAGTTAGTAACACAGAAGGCTGATCACTGTGTGACCCTGATTTAGTTAGTAACACAGAAGGCTGATCACTATGTGACCCTGATTTAGTTAGTAACACAGAAGGCTGATCACTGGTGTGACCCTGATTTAGTTAGTAACACAGAAGGCTGATCACCGTGTGACCCTGATTTAGTTAGTAACACAGAAGGCTGATCACTGTGTGACCCTGATTTAGTTAGTAACACAGTAAATCTGATCACTGGTGGCATCCTGCGTTAGAGGTCTCAGGCAATGCACGGCTCTCTGTCCTAATTTAATAGATTGCTGTCTCTCATCACAACATTAACATGTTCATGGAAATCTGTGTAATTTTCCCCTCGTCTATCTACTCAAAGTATTAATGACATTAATGGCCAGCGATGGACCTAATTATCTATCTACCCCCCTGAGCTGTATTACCACCCCAGACATACAGGTAGCTGGTTAGGTAGGTAGATTTCCCTAGGATGTTCTGTCTGAACAGGTGACAAAATGGACAGAGTATTATCTATCTGGATCCCTAACCCATTTCAGATCACTAATGGCATGAATGGCCAATGAATCCGTAATTATCATCCCACACCCCACAGCTGTTTAACCATCCCCAGACAGATAGCTAGTTAGGTCGATATGTATTTTGACATCCCTTGGTGGTTGCCATTACGCCAAAATGGCAGCTTAAATTAAATGCTCGATCCTGTACATTTCCTATACACTCACCTCTCAGTTTATAAGGTGCAACCCCTGTTCACGAAACAGCCAAATGTCTGATGAGCTGCTTAGCGTAGTAGTTAGCCTAGCTGCCACTGATACAGTAGCTTCTTAGCGTAGCAGCTAGCCTAGCTTCCACTGATACAGTAACTGCTTAGCGTAGCAGCTAGCCTAGCTGCCACTCATACAGTAGCTGCTTAGCGTAGCAGCTAGCCTAGCTGCCACTGATACAGTAGCTGCTTAGCATATCATGTTGGTTGTTGATTCATGTGTGTTCTTGTTTTGATGGCTTTGGCATTTTTATTGTGAATATACACTAATGGTTCTTGTGTTATTCTAATGTAGGGATGATACAGAGACCTCATCGAGCCCTCCCAACTGTATCAAGCAACAGATGTGCTTTTCCAAAAGGACCCAATGGTAGGCCAGGCCTATACTTTAATCTAGACATTTTAGTGAGCAGCTGTTAGTATCTAATCTTGTGGATCCCTTAATTATACATTTCCATGGAGAGATGACACATTATTCAATGTGTATTTCAGACAGAATCCAGAGAAGAGGGTCCTGTACAAACATTTCCCAGAACTCAGCATGGTACCCGGAAAGGGGCTTTCAACAGCTCCCGGTATAAAGGACAATTCATGGCTTGAATATTCTGTATGTCAAGATTCGACTTATTGTTTCGTCTGTAGGCATTTTTCTCTGCCCAATACACCTGAATCTGCCTTCACATCACAGTTTGGTTTTTGTAACTGGGAAAAGGCGCTGTTTAAAGGTTCTGGGTTTAAGCTCCATTCGAATGCAGAGCATCATATCAATGCTGTGTATGCTTGGAATCAGCATGAAAGGGCTATTGACAGCAACTCATCAACGTTAGATGTCATGAATGAAGAAAGTGGAGGAAAACTGTACTTTACATTAAAACAATTGCAGAGGTGCTACTCAAAATACAGAGCAGAGAGTTCATCGAGAGTCTGATGACTCTCACGACAAGGGTAATGTTTTGATTATCTTAGAAGAAATTGCAAAGCATGATCCTCTCATGGAGAAAAGGATGAATCGTACAGAGCGAACTAATAAGGGGCGGCAGGGTAGCCTAGTGGTTAGAGCGTTGGACTACTAACCGAAAGGTTGCAAGCCACCAAACCCAGAAGGAGGTTCTTTAGGGATTAGCTGAGATCGTACAGAGCGAACTAATAAGAGAAGTAAAAGAAAGTGAAGTTTATAGTTTTCAGATGAAACCAAAGATTTAAAGAGAAAAATAGCAAATATGTTTAGTTGTGAGGTACGGTCCATCAGCGAAGTTGCTCTAAGCTTAGATGCGGAAAACATGATAATTGATTGCTTTGAAAAACATGGTCTGGAATACATAAATGATCTTGTGTGGCAAGGCTATGACGGTGCATCTGTCATGAGCGGAAAGCATTCTGGTGTGTCTGCACGGATTAAAAATTTGCATTTGCTTTTTATTTTATTTATTTTATTTCCCCTTTATTTAATTAACCAGGTAAACGAGTTGATAACAAGTTCTCATTTACAACTGCGACCTGGTCAAGATAAAGCGCAGCATTACGACACAAAACAACACAGAGTTACACATGGAATAAACATGCGTACAGTCAATAACACAATAGAGAAAAAAGAACGTCTATATACAGTGTGTGCAAATGGTGTGAGGAGGTAAGGCAATAAATAGGCCTTAGTAGCAAAGTAATTACAACTTAGCAAATTAACACTGGAGTGATAGATGAGCAGATGATGATGTGCAAGTAGTAATACTTGTGTGCAAAAGAGCAGAAAAGTAAATAAAAAATATGGAGATGAGGTAGGTAGATATTTACAGGTGGGCTATTTACAGAGGCCAATGTACAGCTGCAGCGATCGGTTAGCTGCTCAGAAAGCTGATGTTTAAAGTTAGTGAGGGAAATATAAGTCTCCAGCTTCAGCGATTTTTCCAATTCATTCCAGTCAATGACAGCAGAGAACTGGAAGGAAAGGCAGCCAAAGTAGGTGTTAGCTTTGGGGATGACCAGTGAGATATACCTGCTGGAGCGCGTGCTACGGGTGGGTGTTGTTATCGTGACCAGTGAGCAGAGATACGACGGAGCTTTACCTAGCATAGACTTATAGATGACCTGGAGCCAGTGGGTCTGGCGGCGAATATGTAGCAAGTGCCAGCCGATTAGAGCATACAGGTCGCTGCGGTGGGTGGTATATGAAGCTTTGGTGACAAAACAGATGGCACTGTGATAGACTGCACCCAGTTTGCTGAGTAGAGCATTGGAAGCTATTTTGTAAATGACATCGCCGAAGTCGAGGATCGTTAGGATAATCATGTTTTACGAGGGTATGTTTGACGGAGTGAGTGAAGGAGGCTTTGTTGCGAAATAGGAAGCCAATTCTAGATTTAATTTTGAATGAGAGATGTTTTATATGAGTCTGGAAGGAGAGTTTACAGTCTAGCCAGACACCAAGGTATTTGTAGTTGTCCACATATTCTAAGTCAGAACCGTCCAGAGAAGTGATGCTAGTAGGGTGGGCAGGTGCAGGCAGCGAACGGTTGAAAAGCATGGATTTGATTTTACTAGCGTTTAAGAGCAGTTGGAGGCCACGGAAGGAGTGTTGTATGGCATTGAAGCTCGTTTGGAGGTTACTTAACACAGTGTTCGAAGAAGGGCCAGATGTACACAGAATGGTGTCGTCTGCGTAGAGGTGGAACAGGGAATCACCCGCAGCTAGAGCGAAATCATTGACATATACAGAGAAAAGAGTCGGCCCGAGAATTAAACCCTGTGGTACCCCCGTAGAAACTGCCAGAGGTCCGGACAACAGGCCCTCCGATTTGACACACTGAACTTTGTCTGAGAAGTAGTTGGTGAATCAGGCGAGGCAATCATTTGAGAAACCAAAGCTGATGAGTCTGTCGATAACAACACGGTTATTGACATTTCAAATCTTTAGAAAGGCAGGGCAGGATGGATATAGGTCTAAAACAGTTTGGGTCTAGAATGCCACCCCCTTTGAAGAGGGTGTGGTCGTTTGACTGCGGACCCATAGTGGATGCAGGCATTGAGGCAGTGGTCACTGAGATCCTGATTGAAAACATTAGAGGTGTATTTGGAGGGCAAGTTGGTCAGGATAATATCTATGGCGCGCCCATGTTTACGGATTTAGGGTTGTACCTGATGGGTTCCTTGATAATTTGTGTGAGATTGAGGGCATCAAGCTTAGATTGTAGGACTGCCGGGTGCATATCCCAGGTCACCTAACAGAACGAACTCTGAAGATAGATGGGGGCAATCAATTCACATATGGTGTCCAGGGCAGAGCTGGGACCTGAGGGGGTCTATAACAGGCGGCAACAGAGAGAGACTTATTTCTGGAGATATTAATAAATGAACCGCTGTGAGCTGAGCTGTAATCACATTGTTTGAATTTGGTTCTTGTCTATGCTGTAAAATGTGCCTGAGACAGTCTACTGTTTTACTCTCCTGCAGAAGTTTTATAACGTTGTATCTGACTCATCGTTCATCTCAAGTATCTTGCTGTTCAGAAAGAGCTGTACCCACAGCAGCAGCCCAGAGAACTACAGAGACTTACGGATGGAAGGTGGGCATGCAGATACATGGCATGCCGTAATCTGAGGGGCAGGCTTCCAGCAGTTCTGAGAGTGCTACAGGATATCACACTTGAAAATAGTGGTGACAGATCAGTGGAGGCAAGGGGCCTTCTTTCTCAGATAGATTTACATTTCATTGGGCTTTTGGTTACCTTTTTGTAAAGTGCTTGGTGATGCAAAATGTCTTTCTGACATGCTCCAATCAAACTTTCTTGACCTAGCAAGGACTGTGGATCTAGTAGGTGCCCTTACAGACACATTACAGGAAGGGCTGTGGATCTAGTAGGTGCCCTTACAGAGACATTACAGGAAGGGCTGTGGATCTAGTAGGGGCAGTGGATCTAGTAGGTGCCCTTACAGAGACATTACAGGAAGGGCTGTGGATCTAGTAGGTGCAGTGGATCTAGTAGGTGCCCTTACAGACACATTACAGGAAGGGCTGTGGATCTAGTAGGTGCCCTCCCAGACACATTACAGGAAGGGCTGTGGATCTAGTAGGTGCCCTCCCAGACACATTACAGGAAGGGCTGTGGATCTAGTAGGTGCCCTCCCAGACACATTACAGGAGGGGCTGTGGATCTAGTAGGTGCCCTCCCAGACACATTACAGGAGGGGCTGTGGATCTAGTAGGTGCCCTCCCAGACACATTACAGGAAGGGCTGTGGATCTAGTAGGTGCCCTCCCAGACACATTACAGGAGGGGCTGTGGATCTAGTAGGTGCCCTTACAAAGACATTACAGGAAGGGCTGTGGATCTAGTAGGTGCAGTGGATCTAGTAGGTGCCCTTACAGACACATTACAGGAAGGGCTGTGGATCTAGTAGGTGCCCTCCCAGACACATTACAGGAAGGGCTGTGGATCTAGTAGGTGCCCTCCCAGACACATTACAGGAGGGGCTGTGGATCTAGTAGGTGCCCTTACAAAGACATTACAGGAAGGGCTGTGGATCTAGTAGGTGCAGTGGATCTAGTAGGTGCCCTTACAAAGACATTACAGGAAGGACTGTGGATCTAGTAGGTGCCCTTACAGACACATTACAGGAAGGGCTGTGGATCTAGTAGGTGCCCTCCCAGACACATTACAGGAAGGGCTGTGGATCTAGTAGGTGCAGTGGATCTAGTAGGTGCCCTCCCAGACACATTACAGGAGGGGCTGTGGATCTAGTAGGTGCCCTTCCAGACACATTACAGGAAGGACTGTGGATCAAGTAGGTGCCCTTCCAGACACATTACAGGAGGGGCTGTGGATCTAGTAGGTGCCCTCCCAGACACATTACAGGAGGGGCTGTGGATCTAGTAGGTGCCCTTCCAGACACATTACAGGAAGGACTGTGGATCAAGTAGGTGCCCTTCCAGACACATTACAGGAGGGGCTGTGGATCTAGTAGGTGCCCTTACAGACACATTACAGGAAGGGCTGTGGATCTAGTAGGTCCCCTGACAGACACATTACAGGAGGGGCTGTGGATCTAGTAGGTGCCCTTACAAACACATTACAGGACACCAGAAGTGAGGGTTACTATGGAGAACTAAAGAGATTGCAGAGCACTGCAAAATAAGTGTACAAACAGTGTGTTAAAAACAGTCTAAAACACGCTTATGATTCCACAACTCATTGATGATGAGCCCTGTAGGACAGAAACATAGTGACCAAAGTGATGGTGAGAGCTTCCAAAGTGCTGTCTTTTATCAGGTGCTCGACTGTCTCACTTCAAAGAAGAATTACGAGATAATGCAAAGAGGACCCAAAGAGGACAACATTCTTGAATGAGGAGCCTCTGTTTGCCTTTGCTCAGACCTTTGAGTCAGATTTAGACGACCTCAAACATGAGGTTCATCAAACCAAACGGCTTCTTGATAGGAGAGAGAAAACTGGAAGCGACTACTGTCCTTGAATTTGTTGTGTTTCTAGAATCGTATAAAGAGGTCTTCTATGAGCTATTTCGACTTTGTAAGATTTTGTTACACCAGTCAGCAGTGCTTCTTGCGAGATTAAAACCAGCATTGGTTGATGACAGGTTAAGTCCCCTGGGAATTCTCCGTGTTGAGTCGAGGAGGGCACGCTCCCTCAACACGGACGAGTTTGTGAAACATTTTGCCAGTTCTCACCAGAACCGCAGAATGATGCTGTTTTAAATCTACATGGATAATTTGGCTCTTAGATGGGTCCCTCTGGTCGTGATTAACACCTGCACTGTGTACTAGCTAGTACACTGACATTATAAAATGATCCATCCAAAGGGTATCACGTCACACAGATTTAATTTGGTCTTGATTTGGACAATTCCCAAAAATGTCTTTGCTATTAGTTAACATAATATATATGATCATACAAATTATTCTGCAAGTTTGTAATATTGATGGGCACCAAAATAATTTAGATGTTTCAAGTTCATTTCGGCTTGATACCTGGTATGTCAAATGAACTTTTTAGTAAATAAACTTTATATAACACACAAATGCTTTCTTATCTACTTGGTGTTTGAGCTAGATTTTCTGAAAATATTTTAGATGTTCAACATTTATAGTCCCATATTATAAATTCATGAAAACAGAGTGTCCCAAGTCTCTCCAATATGTGAGAACAGTGTGTGTGTGTGTGTGTGTGTGTGTGTGTGTGTGTGTGTGTGTGTGTGTGTGTGTGTGTGTGTGTGTGTGTGTGTGTGTGTGTGTGTGTGTGTGTGTGTGTGTGTGTGTGTGTGTGTGTGTGTGTGTGAGAGAGAAAGAAAGAAAGAAAGAAATTGAGCTGCAGTTCCGAGGTAGAGACACTGAGTGAAGAATTCACTCACTATCTGCTACATTGAATTCTAGTGTAGTAACCCTTATGGACCTCACATTGTATTCTAGTGTAGTAACCCTTATGGACCTCACATTGAATTCTAGTGTAGTAACCCTTATGGACCTCACATTGAATTCAAGTGAAGTAACCCTAATGGACCTCACATTGAATTCTAATGTAGTAACCCTAATGGACCTCACATTGAATTCTAGTGTAGTAACCCTTATGGACCGCACATTGAATTCTAGTGTAGTAACCCTTATGGACCTCACATTGAATTCTAGTGTAGTAACCCTTATGGACCTCACATTGAATTCAAGTGAAGTAACCCTAATGGACCTCACATTGAATTCTAGTGTAGTAACCCTAATGGACCTCACATTGAATTCTAGTGTAGTAACCCTAATGGACCTCACATTGAATTCTAGTGTTGTAACCCTAATGGACCTCACATTGAATTCTAGTGTAGTAACCCTAATGGACCTCACATTGAATTCTAGTGTAGTAACCCTTATGGACCTCACATTGAATTCTAGTGTAGTAACCTAATGGACCTCACATTGAATTCTAGTGTAGTAACCCCAATGGACCTCACATTGAATTCAAGTGTAGTAACCCTAATGGACCTCACATTGAATTCTAGTGTAGTAACCCTAATGGACCTCACATTGAATTCTAGTGTAGTAACCCTAATGGACCTCACATTGAATTCTAGTGTAGTAACCCTTATGGACCTCACATTGAATTCTAGTGTAGTAACCCTAATGGACCTCACATTGAATTCTAGTGTAGTAACCCTTATGGACCTCACATTGAATTCTAGTGTAGTAACCCTAATGGACCTCACATTGAATTCTAGTGTAGTAACCCTTATGGACCTCACATTGAATTCTAGTGTAGTAACCCTTATGGACCTCACATTGAATTCTAGTGAAGTAACCCTAATGGACCTCACATTGAATTCTAGTGTAGTAACCCTTATGGACCTCACATTGAATTCTAGTGTTGCAACCCTTATGGACCTCACATTGAATTCCAGTGTAGTAACCCTTATGGACCTCACATTGAATTCTAGTGTAGTAACCCTAATGGACCTCACTATCCGTCACATTGAATTCTAGTGTAGTAACCCTAATGGACCTCACATTGAATTCTAGTGTAGTAACCCTTATGGACCTCACATTGAATTCTAGTGTAGTAACCCTAATGGACCTCACATTGAATTCTAGTGTAGTAACCCTTATGGACCTCACATTGAATTCTAGTGTAGTAACCCTTATGGACCTCACATTGAATTCTAGTGTAGTAACCTTATGGACCTCACATTGAATTCTAGTGTAGTAACCTATGGACCTCACATTGAATTCTAGTGTAGTAACCCTTATGGACCTCACATTGAATTCAAGTGAAGTAACCCTAATGGACCTCACATTGAATTCTAGTGTAGTAACCCTAATGGACCTCACATTGAATTCTAGTGTAGTAACCCTTATGGACCGCACATTGAATTCTAGTGTAGTAACCCTTATGGACCTCACATTGAATTCTAGTGTAGTAACCCTTATGGACCTCACATTGAATTCAAGTGAAGTAACCCTAATGGACCTCACATTGAATTCTAGTGTAGTAACCCTAATGGACCTCACATTGAATTCTAGTGTAGTAACCCTTATGGACCTCACATTGAATTCTAGTGTAGTAACCCTAATGGACCTCACATTGAATTCTAGTGTTGTAACCCTTATGGACCTCACATTGAATTCTAGTGTAGTAACCCTTATGGACCTCACATTGAATTCTAGTGTAGTAACCCTAATGGACCTCACATTGAATTCTAGTGTAGTAACCCTAATGGACCTCACATTGAATTCTAGTGTTGCACCCTTATGGACCTCACATTGAATTCTAGTGTTGTAACCCTTATAGACCTCACATTGAATTCTAGTGTTGTAACCCTTATGGACCTCACATTGAATTCTAGTGTAGTAACCCTTATGGACCTCACTATCTGTCACATTGAAGAACTCCGGGTTCAGTGAATTATCACTTCTACCTCTAATCAGCAATCATAGGACTCATTCATGCTCCTTAGATGCCAGGTTAGGGTTACACAGTAACTTTCTGTCATGGTCTATGGACCCCCTGAACTAGCCTTGGCCACCCCCTGTCCAGTCCATGTATAAACCTCTAGCTCCTCCACTGGTAACAGCCTAGCCTACGTTGCTACCATGACAACGGTGAGGAGTAACAGCGTAGCCTACGTTGCTACCATGACAACGGCGAGGAGTAACAGCGTAGCCTACGTTGCTACCATGACAACGGCGAGGAGTAACAGCGTAGCCTACGTTGCTACCATGACAACAGTGAGAAGTAACAGCGTAGCCTATGTTGCTACCATGACAACGGTGAGGAGCAACAGTGTAGCCTACGTTGCTACCATGACAACGGCGAGGAGTAACAGCGTAGCCCTACGTTGCTACCATGACAACGGCGAGGAGTAACAGCGTGGCCCTACGTTGCTACTATGACAACAGTGAAAGTAACAGCGTAGCCTATGTTGCTACCATGACAACGGTGAGGAGCAACAGTGTAGCCTACGTTGCTACCATGACAACATTGAGGAGTAAATAGTAAAGCCTACATTTGCTACCATGACAACTGGGGGGAGTAACAGCGTAGCCTACGTTGCTTTCTGCATGACAACATTGAGGAGTAACAGTAAAGCCTACATTGCTACCATGACAACGTGAGGAGTAACAGCGTAGCTTACGTTACTACCATGACAACGGTGAGGAGCAACAGCATAGCCCGCGTTGCTACCATGACAACTGCGAGGAGTAACAGCGTAGCCTACGTTGCTACCATGACAACATTGAGGAGTAACAGCGTAGCCTACATTGCTACCATGACAATGGTGAGGAGTAACAGCGTAGCATACGTTGCTACCATGACAACGGTGAGGAGCAACAGCGTAGCCTACATTGCTACCATGACAACATTGAGGAGTAACAGTAAAGCCTACATTACTACCATGACAACTGCGAGGAGTAACAGCGTAGCCTACGTTGCTACCATGACAACATTGAGGAGTAACAGTAAAGCCTACATTGCTACCATGACAACGGTGAGGAGTAACAGCGAAGCCTACGTTGCTACCATGACAACGGTGAGGAGCAACAGCGTAGCCTACGTTGCTACCATGACAACATTGAGGAGTAACAGTAAAGCCTACATTGCTACCATGACAACTGCGAGGAGTAACAGCGTAGCCTACGTTGCTACCATGACAACAGTGAGGAGTAACATTGTAGCCTACGTTGCTACCATGACAACGGTGAGGAGTAACATTGTAGCCTACTTTGCTACCATAACAAAGACCAAAGCCAGTGGGAGTATTGTTGAGGAAAGTGGTGTCTCTCTATCACAAGTGAAGGATCTTTTAAATGAACAGAAATAATTAGTCAAGCAGTTGTTAAAACAATAAGAAAATAGCTTCAAGTGTTTTGTCCAAGTGCTGGTGGAGTCAACCATCATCCTGGAAACCCTAGACCCACTCCAATCCATACTGCTCCAACAGATTCACAGATGAAGCAATCTTGATCGCACTCCACACTGTCCTTTCCACCTGGACAAAAGGGAACACCGTATGTGAGATTGTTCATTGACTGCTGAGCTCAGCGCTCAACACCATAGTGCCCAAAACCATCATTAAGTTTGCTGATCGCACACAAATAGTGGGGCCTGATTACCAACAATGATGATGATACAGCCCATAGCGACGAGGTCAGAGACCTGGCAGTGTGGTGCCAGGACAACAACCTCTCTCTCAACGTGAGCAAGACAAAGGAGATGATCGTGGATTACAAGAAAAGGAGGGCCGAACAGTCCCCCATTCACATTGACGGGGCTGTAGTGGAGGGGGTCGAGAGTTTCAAGTTCTTTGGGGTCCACTTCACCAACAAACTATCATGGCTCAAACACACCAAGACAGTCATGAAGAGGCACAACAACACCTTTTCCCCCTCAGGAGACTGAGAAGCTGACCGCAAGGCGCTACAGAGGGTAGTGCGAACTGCCCAGTACATCACTGGGGCCAAGCTTCCTGCCATCCAGGACCTGTATACCAGGCGGTGTCAGAGGAAAACCCTACAGAGGGTAATGCGAACTGCCCAGTACATCACTGGGGCCAAGCTTCCTGCCATCCAGGACCTGTATACCAGAGGGTAGTGCGAACTGCCCAGTACATCACTGGGGCCAAGCTTCCTGCCATCCAGGACCTCTATACCAGGCGGTGTCAGAGGAAGGCACTACAGAGGGTAGTGCGAACTGCCCAGTACATCACTGGGGCCAAGCTTCCTGCCATCCAGGACCTCTATACCAGGCGGTGTCAGAGGAAGGCACTACAGAGGGTAGTGCGAACTGCCCAGTACATCACTGGGGCCAAGCTTCCTGCCATCCAGGACCTATATACCAGGCGGTGTCAGAGGAAGGCGCTACAGAGGGTAGTGCGAACTGCCCAGTACATCACTGGGGCCAAGCTTCCTGCCATCCAGGACCTCTATACCAGGCGGTGTCAGAGGAAGGCACTACAGAGGGTAATGCGAACTGCCCAGTACATCACTGGGGCCAAGCTTCCCTGCCATCCAGGACCTGTATACCAGGCGGTGTCAGAGGAAGGCACTACATAGGGTAGTGCGAACTGCCCAGTACATCACTGGGGCCAAGCTTCCTCGCCATCCAGGACCTGTATACCAGGAGGGTAGTGCGAACTGCCCAGTACATCACTGGGGCCAAGCTTCCCTGCCATCCAGGACCTCTATACCAGGCGGTGTCAGAGGAAGGCACTACAGAGGGTAATGCGAACTGCCCAGTACATCACTGGGGCCAAGCTTCCTGCCATCCAGGACCTCTATACCAGGCGGTGTCAGAGGAAGGCACTACAGAGGGTAATGCGAACTGCCCAGTACATCACTGGGGCCAAGCTTCCTGCCATCCAGGACCTGTATACCAGGCGGTGTCAGAGGAAGGCACTACAGAGGGTAGTGCGAACTGCCCAGTACATCACTGGGGCCAAGCTTCCTGCCATCCAGGACCTGTATACCAGAGGGTAGTGCGAACTGCCCAGTACATCACTGGGGCCAAGCTTCCTGCCATCCAGGACCTCTATACCAGGCGGTGTCAGAGGAAGGCACTACAGAGGGTAATGCGAACTGCCCAGTACATCACTGGGGCCAAGCTTCCTGCCATCCAGGACCTCTATACCAGGCGGTGTCAGAGGAAGGCACTACAGAGGGTAGTGCGAACTGCCCAGTACATCACTGGGGCCAAGCTTCCTGCCATCCAGAACCTCTATACCAGGCGGTGTCAGAGGAAGGCACTACAGAGGGTAATGCGAACTGCCCAGTACATCACTGGGGCCAAGCTTCCTGCCATCCAGAACCTCTATACCAGGCGGTGTCAGAGGAAGGCACTACAGAGGGTAATGCGAACTGCCCAGTACATCACTGGGGCCAAGCTTCCTGCCATCCAGAACCTCTATACCAGGCGGTGTCAGAGGAAGGCCCTAAAAATAGTCATAGACTCCAGCCACCCTAGTCATAGACTGTTCTCTCTGCTACCGCACGGCAAGCGGTACCAGAACACCAAGTCATAGACTGTTCTCTCTGCTACCGCACGGCAAGCGGTACCAGAACACCAAGTCATAGACTGTTCTCTCTGCTACCGCACTAAGAACACTAAGCGGTACCAGAACAT
>NW_027011288.1:20000-25070 GCF_036934945.1 Oncorhynchus masou masou | reverse complement strand
GTCATGTCTTGTTATGTCTGTTCCTGTCCTTTCTCTTCATTCTCTCTCTCTGCTGGTCTTTTTAGGTTACCTTCTCTGTCTCTCATTCCTCAGCTGTTCTACATCTGCCCTAACTAGCTCTTTCACTCTTCCCCACCTGTTCTCTCTCTCCCCTCTGATTAGGTCTCTATTTCTCTCTCTGTTCCTGCTACTTTCAGTGTCTGATTCTTGTTTGTGTTTTTTGATGCCAGAAGCAAGCTGTCGTCTCGTTTGCTTCCACCTTGTCCTGTCCTGTCGGAGTCTGCCTGGCAGGAGCATCCTGCACTATACTAACGTTCTTTTTGTTCCGCTGACAACGTTGGAAGAGGATTTATGCCATTCCTGTATTTTCATTAAAGAACTCTGTTTTCTGTTAAAACCGCTTTGGGTCTTCACTCAAGTTCATAACAGAAGAATCAGACCACGAATGGACCCAGCGGCTCCGGACCCTTTTCACTCCGCCGTCGAGATCCAGGGAGCGATGCTAGGCAGACACGAGGAGGAATTGTCTGCTGCTCAACATGCCGTTGAGACCCTGGCCGTCCAAGTCTCCGACCTCACAAGACGGGTTCACCAACTCCACCTCGATCCACCGCCCACTTCCAGGGTTTCCGAGTCTCCGGAGCCCAGGATCAACAACCCGCCGTGTTACTCTGGGGAGCCCACTGAGTGCCGCTCATTCCTCACTCAGTGTGATGTGGTGTTCTCTCTCCAGCCCAACACTTACTCCAGGAGCGCAGCCCGCATCGCCTACGTCATTTCTCTCCTTACCGGACGGGCGCGTGAGTGGGGCACGGCAGTCTGGGAGGCGAGGGCTGAGTGTATTAACCAGTATCAGGACTTTAAGGAGGAGATGATACGGGGCTTTGACCGTCTGTTTTGGCTTGAGGCTTCCAGGGCCCTGTCTTCCTATGTCAGGGAATAGATCCATAACGGATTATTCTATTGAGTTTCGCACTCGCTGCCTCTAGTGACTGGAACGAGCCGGCTTTGCTCGCTCGTTTTCTGGAGAGGTCTCACGTCGAGGTTAAGGATGAGATCCTCCCGGGAGATTCCTTCCAGTCTGGACTCCTTAATAGCTCTCGCTATTCGCATAGAGCGACGGTTTTATCACCGTCGCCGAGCTGCATCGGAAAGGAGCTCGCGTTCTCCGTGCTCCCTCTCCACATCACCCACCTGCGCATCACTGCCACCCTCCTCCACGCCGGCTCGGATGCTGAGCCTATGCAGCTAAGAGGGGTATTCGCATCTCGGCCAAGGAGAGAGAACGGAGAATCACCAGTCGCCTCTGTCTCTACTGCGGCTCCGCTGGTCATTTTGTCACCTCATGTCCAGTAAAAGCCAGAGCTCATCAGTAAGAGGAGGGCTACTGGTGAGCGCAACTACTCAGGCCTCTCCTTCTGGATCACGCACTACCTTTCCGGTCCATCTCCGCTGGCCCGGTTCATCTGCTTCCTGCAGTGCCTTGATAGACTCTGGGGCGGAGGGCTGTTTTATGGACGAGACCTGGGCTCGGGAACATGACATTCCTCTCAGACAGTTAGGGAGCCCAGGGCCTTGTTCGCTTTAGATGGTAGTTCTCTCCCCCAAGATTCAGCGTGAGACGCTGCCTTTAACCCTCACTGTCTCTGGTAATCATAGCGAAACCATTTCTTTTTTAATTTTTCGTTCACCTTTTACACCTGTTGTTTTGGGTCATCCCTGGCTAGTGCGCCATAACCCTTCTATTAATTGGTCTAGTAATACTATCCTATCCTGGAATGTTTCTTGTCATGTAACCTGTTTAATGTCTGCTATCCCTCCTGTTTCCTCTGTCTCTTCTTCACAGGAGGAGCCTGGCGATTTGACAGGGGTGCCGGAGGAGTATCACGATCTGCGCACGGTGTTCAGTCGTTCCAAGGCCACTTCTCTCCCTCTACACCGGTCGTATGACTGTAGTATTGATCTCCTTCCGGGAACTACTCCCCCCGGGGTAGATTATACTCTCTGTCGGCTCCCGAACGTAAGGCTCTCGAGGATTATTTGTCGGTTTCGCTCGACGCTGGTACCATAGTCTCCTCCTCCTCCCCCCGCCGGAGCGGGGTTTTTTTGTTCAGAAGAAGGACGGGTCCCTGCGCCCATGCGTGGATTATCGAGGGCTGAATGACATAACAGTTAAGAATCGTTATCCGCTTCCTCTTATGTCTTCAGCCTTCGAGATCCTGCAGGGAGCCAGGTTTTTCACCAAATTGGACCTTCGTAACGCCTACCATCTCGTGCGCATCAGGGAGGGGGACGAGTGGAAGACGGCGTTTAACACTCCGTTAGGGCACTTTGAATACCGGGTTCTTCCTTTCGGCCTCGTTAACGCTCCAGCTGTCTTTCAGGCACTAGTTAACGACGTCCTGAGAGACATGCTGAACATTTTTGTTTTCGTTTACATGGACGATATCCTGATTTTTTCACCGTCTCTCTCGATTCATGTTCAGCACGTGCGACGCGTCCTCCAGCGCCTTTTGGAGAACTGTCTTTATGTGAAGGCTGAGAAGTGCACTTTTCATGCCGCCTCTGTCCCTTTTCTCGGTTCCGTTATTTCCGCTGAGGGCATTAAGATGGATCCCGCTAAGGTCCAGGCTGTCATTGATTGGCCCGTTCCTAAGTCACGCGTCGAGCTGCAGCGCTTTCTGGGCTTCGCTAATTTCTACCGTCGTTTCATCCGTAATTTCGGTCAGGTGGCAGCTCCTCTCACAGCCCTTACTTCTGTTAAGACGTGCTTTAAGTGGTCCGTTTCCGCCCAGGGAGCTTTTGATCTTCTTAAGAGAATCGTTTTGTCCCGCTCCTATTCTTGTTACACCTGACATCTCTAGACAGTTTGTTGTTGAGGTTGACGCGTCAGAGGTGGGCGTGGGAGCCATTCTTTCTCAGCGCTCTCTCTGACGGCAAGGTCCATCCCTTGCGCGTTTTCTCTCATCGCTGCTCGCCGTCAGAACGTAACTATGATGTTGTTGTCTTGAACTGCTCGCCATCCGCTTAGCCCTAGGCGGGGAATACGTGACCAAGTGATTGGAGAAGCGACCGTTCCTTTGCAGCCGTTTGGACTGACCATAGGAACCTTGAGTACATCCGTTCAGCCAGCGACTTGACGCGTCAGGCTCGTTGGGCTCTGTTTTTCGCTCGTTTCGAGTTTGTTATTTCTTATCGTCCGGGCTCAAAAAACACCAACCTGATGCTTTATCTCGTCTCTTCAGTTCTTCTGAGGTCTCCACCGACCCCGATGGGATTCTCCCTGAGGGGCGTACATCGGGTTGACTGTCTGGGGAATTGAGAGGCAGGTAAAGCAAGCACTCGCTCACACTGGCCGCCGCGAGCTTGTCCTAGGAACCTTCTGTTCGTTCCCCGTTCCTACTCGTCCGGCCGTTCTTCAGTGGGCCCACTCTGCCAAGTTAGCCGGCACCCCGGCGTTAGGGGTACGCCGCTTCCATTCGCCAGCGCTTTCTGTGGCCCACTGGGGAACGTGACGCGCGTCGATTTGTCGCCGCTTGTTCGGTCTGCGCGCAGACTAAATCTGGGAACTCTCCTCCTGCCGGCCCCGTCTCAGACCGCTCCCATTCCCTCTCGGCCGTGGTCTCACATCGCTTTAGATTTTATCACCGGACTGCCTTCATCAGCGGGGAAGACAGTTATTCTTACGGTTGTCGATAGATTCTCTAAGGCGTTCATTTCATTCCTCTCGATAAGCTCCCTTCTGCTAAGGAGACGGCTCAGATCATTATCGAGAATGTTTTCCGACCATGGCCTTCCGTCTGACGTCAAGCCGACAGAGGTCCGCAGTTCACGTCTCAATTTTGGAGGGAGTTTTGCCGTTTGATTGGGGCTTTCCGTCAGTCTCTCGTCCGCTTTCATCCCCAGTCTAACGGTCAAGCCGAACGGGCCAATCAGACTGTTGGTCGCATTTACGCAGTCTTTCTTTTCGTAACCCTGCGTCTTGGTCAGAACAGCTCCCTGGGCAGAGTACGCCCACAACTCGCTTCCCTCGTCTGCTACCGGTCCCATCCCCTTTCAGTGTAGCCTCGGGTGCCAGCCTCCGCTGTTCTCATCTCAGCTCGCCGAGTCCTGCGTCCCCTCCGCTCAGGCTTTTGTCCAGCGTTGCGAGCGCACCTGGAAGGGGTGGGTCGGCACTTTGCCGAATAGGGCGCAGACTGTGAGGGCCGCTACAAGCGTAGGACCAAGAGTCCTAGATATTGTTGCGGTCAGAGAGTATGGCTCTCCACTCAGAACCTTCCCTTAAGACAGCTTCTAGTTGGCCCGCGGTTCATTGGTCCGCTCCGCATTTCCCAGGTCATTAATCCTGTCGCAGTGCGACTTTCCCGCGCTATCTCGCCGCGTTCACCCGTCTTCCATGTCTCCTGTGTTGGCCCGTCTTCGCGCCCCCGCCGTCCCTCCCCATCCTTGTCGAGGGCGCACCCATCTACAGGGTTCGTAAGATTTTGGACATGCGCCCTCGGGCCGTGGTCATCAGTACCTAGTGGATTGGGAGGGGTACGGTCCTGAGGAGAGGAGTTGGGTTCCCTCCGGGACGGTGGACCGTTCGCTGATCGATGATTTCCTCCGTTGCCGCCAGGTTTCCTCCTCGAGTGCGCCAGGAGGCGCTCGGTGAGTGGGGGTACTGTCATGTCTTGTTATGTCTGTTCCTGTCCTTTCTCTTCATTCTCTCTCTCTGCTGGTCTTTTTAGTTACCTTTCTGTCTCTCATTCCTCAGCTGTTCTACATCTGCCCTAACTAGCTCTTTCACTCTTCCCACCTGTTCTCTCTTCCCCTCTGATTAGGTCTCTATTTCTCTCTGTTCCTGCTACTTTCAGTGTCTGATTCTTGTTTGTGTTTTTTGATGCCAGAAGCAAGCTGTCGTCTCGTTTGCTTCCACTTTGTCCCCTGTCCTGTCGGAGTCTGCCTGGCAGGAGCATCCTGCACTATACTAACGTTATTTTTGTTCCGCTGACAACGTTGGAAGAGGATTTATGCCATTCCTGTATTTTCATTAAAGAACTCTGTTTTCTAACAAAACCGCTGGGTCTT
>NW_027011288.1:0-2500 GCF_036934945.1 Oncorhynchus masou masou | reverse complement strand
CTCCCATATCTATTGGGTGAAATTCCACAGTGTGTCATCGCAGCAACAATATTTGTGACCTGTTGCCACAAGAAAAGGGCAACCAGTGAAGAATAAACACCATTGTAACTACAACCCATATTTACTTTCCTTTTGTACTTTTAACTATTTGCACATTGTTACAACACTGTATATATACATAATATGACATATAGAATGTCTCTATTTCTTTGAACCTTTGTGAGTATAATGTTTTCATTTTATATCATCCATTTCACTTGATTTGGCAATGTTTCCCATACCAATAAACCCCTTTGAATTTAGAGAGCGAGAGAAAGAAAGAAAGAAAGAAAGAGAGAGAAGTCACCATCCTCAGTTTATACACTGTTCTACCTTAATCAAACACAAGCAACTATGTTTTCAGCACTGATGTTTACATTCCAAAGGCCTGAGAACAGCCTCCCAACGATACAGTCTGTTTTCGGATCAAATTATTATAATTGCTTAGCGTTCGCACTGGAGATTTCAAGCACAATATTCTCCAGTTGTATTGACAACTGTTTTATTACTGAAACGTAAATGTATTACCTATGGTATTGTCAAGTAGTATTTCAACTAGCAGACCCAGGGGCCGGCTCTGGCCTTTTGGGGGCATAAGTGAGATGTAGTAAAAAAAACGTTTTTATTTATTTATTTAACCTTTATTTAACTAGGCAGATCAGTTAAGAACAAATTCTTATTTACAATAACGGCCTACCAGGGAACAGTGGGATAACTGCCTTGTTCAGGAGCAGAACGACAGGTTTTTACCTTGTCAGCTTGGGGATTCGATCCAGCAACCTTCGGTTACTGGCCCAAAGCTCTAAATCTCACTTATGCCCCCCCAAAAGGCCAGAGCCGACCCCTGGGTCTGCTTGTTGAAATACTACTTGACAATATCATAGGCTACATGCTGCCCCAAGTTGGGCCCCCAGGGCAAATCATTTTAGTGGCCCCTGTGATAAAAACATTACGTATTTACCTTATTTATTTTATATTAATGGTTAACAATGAATATTTAACTAACAGTAAGATATTTCTGTCCTACTAATGCTGTGTTTTTATGGTCTCCACTCTAGTTCCCTGCAGCTAATCTGGGCATATGGTCACTAGAGATGGCTTGAGCTGACAAATGAGTTAAACACTGCATTACATAGACAGGAATGTGTTTTACTAGAGATAGCTTAAGAGTATATCAATCTCTCATTGTCTCAAAATCATCCTTGCATCTGGGAAACTAAGCCAGGGTGGGGTTAAGACAACAACCCCGTGCAGATAACGACCGGATGAAATCTTATGACGCCCCTTGGTCTGCACGGGCCATGACTAAGCATTCTGAACCAGCCATGACTAAGCATTCTTAGTGTCAGCTATATAAAGAACTCTGCATTTCTGTAAAGGTTAGTCTCTCGGGTTGACCAGTCTATTTATTGCAATAATTAACCTCTTACATCTATGGGGGCGCTTATTTCATTTTTGGATGAAAAACGTTCCCGTTTTAAACAAGATATTTTGTCACAAAAAGATGCTTGACTATGCATATAATTGATAGCTTTCGAAAGAAAACACTCTGACGTGTCCAAAACTACCAAGATATTCTCTGTGCGTGCCCTAGAACGTGAGCTTCAGGCAAAACCAAGATGAGATGGCATCCAGGAAATGAACAGGATTTTTGAGGCTCTGTTTTCCATTGTCTCCTTATATGGCTGTGAATGCGAGAGGAATGAGCCTGCCCTTTCTGTCGTTTCCCCAAGGTGTCTGCAGCATTGTGACGTATTTGTAGGCAGATCATTGGAAGATTGACCATAAGAGACCACATTTACCAGGTGTCCGCCCCGGTGTCCTGCGCCGAAATTGGTGCGCAAAAGTCACCTGCCAGTATTTTTCCTTGGGATACAGAGAGGAAAGCAAGCTTCCACGAACTGCATATCAATGAAGAGATATGTGAAAAAACACCTTGAGGATTGATTCCAAACAACGTTTGCCATGTTTCGGTCGATATTATGTAGTTAATCCGGAAAAAGTTTTACGTTGTAGGTGACTGAATTTTCGGTTCGTTTCGGTAGCCAGACGCAATGTAGAAAACGGAACGATTTCTCCTACACACAGACGCTTTCAGGAAAAACTGCGCATTTGGTATGTAACTGAGAGTCTCCTCATTGAAAACATCAGAAGCTCTTCAAAGGTAAATGATTTTATTTATTTGGTTATCTGTTTTTTGTGAAAATGTTGCGTGCTAAATGCTACTCAAAATGCTATGCTAGCTTTGCATACTCTTACACAAATTAGTCAATTTCTATGGTTCAAAAGCATATTTTGAAAATCTGAGATGACAGTGTTGTTAAGAAAAGGCTAAGCTTGAGAGCAGACGCATTATTTTCATTTTATTTGCGATTTTCAGAAATCGTTAACGTTACGTTATGCTAATGAGCCTGAGGCTTTAGTCACAAACCCGGATCCGGGATGGGGAGTTTCAAGAAGT
>NW_027011287.1:0-25077 GCF_036934945.1 Oncorhynchus masou masou | reverse complement strand
ATGTTTAGCATGTTTACATTACACCACTGATACAGATGACTAGTGTTTACATTACACCACTGAATCCGATGACTAGTGTTTACATTACACCACTGATACAGATGACTCTAGTGTTTACATTACACCACTGATACAGATGACTAGTGTTTACATTACACCACTGATACAGATGACTGGTGTTTACATTACACCACTGATACAGATGACTAGTGTTTACATTACACCAATACTACAGATGACTCTAGCGTTTACATTACACCACTGATACAGATGACTCTAGTGTTTACATTACACCACTGATACAGATGATTCTACTGTTTACATTACACCACTGATACAGATGATTCTAGCTTTTACATTACACCACTGATACAGATGATTCTACCGTTTACATTACACCACTGATACAGATGATTCTACCGTTTACATTACACCACTGATACAAATGACTCTCGTGTTTACATTACACCACTGATACAAATGACTCTCGTGTTTACATTACACCACTGATACAGATGACTAGTGTTTACATTACACCACTGATACAGATGACTAGTGTTTACATTACACCACTGATACAGATGACTCTCGTGTTTACATTACACCACTGATATAGATGACTCTAGCGTTTACATTACACCACTGATACAGATGCCTCTAGTGTTTACATTACACCACTAATACAGATGATTCTAGTGTTTACATTACACCACTGATACAGATGACTCGTTATTACATTACACCACTGATACAGATCACTCTAGTGTTTACATTACACCACTGATACAGATTACTCTAGCGTTTACATTACACCACTGATACAGATGACTCTAGTGTTTACATTACACCACTGACACAGATGACTCTAGCGTTTACATTACACCACTGATACAGATGACTCTAGTGTTTACATTACACCACTGATACAGATGATTCTAGCATTTACATTACACCACTGATACAGATGATTCTAGCTTTTACATTACACCACTGATACAGATGATTCTACCCGTTTACATTACACCACTGATACAGATGACTCTAGCGTTTACATTACACCACTGATACAGATGACTCTAGTGTTTACATTACACCACTGATACAGATGATTCTAGCATTTACATTAAACCACTGATACAGATGACTAGTGTTTACATTACACCACTGATACAGATGTTTCTAGTGTTTACATTACACCACTGATACAGATGACTCTAGCGTTTACATTACACCACTGATACAGATGACTCTAGTGTTTACATTACACCACTGATACAGAAGACTCACGTTTACATTACACCATTGATACAGATGACCCTATACTGATTGGTGTGTGTGTGTGTGTGTGTGTGTGTGTGTGTGTGTGTGTGTGTGTGTGTGTGTGTGTGTGTGTGTGTGTGTGTGTGTGTGTGCGTGCGTGCGTGCGTGCGTGCGTGCGTGCGTGCCGTGCGTGCGATGCGTGTGTGTTTGAATTATCAAAAGCTCACCCTGCAGTCTGAAAGTGTTCAGGCTTATGTGCTTATTGACACCTCTCTCCTCCCTTTATCCACCCCCCTCTCCATCCATCCATCCATCCATCCATCATCCACCTTTAATAGCCTGTTAGGAAAGCTGATGCCTTTCATTAGCATGTTTAGCATGTTTACATTACACCACTGATACAGATGACTAGTGTTTACATTACACCACTGAATCCGATGACTAGTGTTTACATTACACCACTAATACAGATGACTCTAGTGTTTACATTACACCACTGATACAGATGACTAGTGTTTACATTACACCACTGATACAGATGACTGGTGTTTACATTACACCACTGATACAGATGACTAGTGTTTACATTACACCAATACTACAGATGACTCTAGCGTTTACATTACACCACTGATACAGATGACTCTAGTGTTTACATTACACCACTGATACAGATGATTCTACCGTTTACATGACACCACTGATACAAATGACTCTAGCGTTTACATTAAACCACTGATACAGATGACTCTAGCTACATGACACCACTGATACAGATGACTCTAGCGTTTACATTACACCACTGATACAGATGACTCTTAGTGTTTACATTACACCACTGATACAGATGACTCTAGTGTTTACATTACACCACTGATACAGATGATTCTAGCATTTACATGACACCACTGATACAAATGACTCTAGCGTTTACATTAAACCACTGATACAGATGACTCTAGCGTTTACATGACACCACTGATACAGATGACTCTAGCGTTTACATGACACCACTGATACAGATGACTCTAGCGTTTACATGACACCACTGATACAGATGACTCTAGTGTTTACATTACACCACTGATACAGATGACTCTAGTGTTTACATTACACCACTGATACAAATGACTCTAGTGTTTACATTACACCACTGATACAGATGACTCTAGTGTTTACATTACACCACTGATACAAATGACTCTAGTGTTTACATTACACCACTGATACAGATGACTCTAGCGTTTACATTACACCACTGATACAGATGACTCTAGTGTTTACATTACACCATCGATACAGATGATTCTACCTACATTACACCACTGATACAGATGATTCTACCGTTTACATTACACCACTGATACAGATGACTAGTGTTTACATTACACCACTGATACAGATGACTAGTGTTTACATTACACCACTGATACAGATGATTCTACCGTTTACATTACACCACTGATACAGATGACTAGTGTTTACATTACACCACTGATACAGATGACTAGTTTACATTACACCACTGATACAGATTTCTACCGTACACCACTGATACAGATGACTGGTGTTTACATTACACCACTGATACAGATGACTAGTGTTTACATTACACCAATACTACAGATGACTCTCGTGTTTACATTACACCACTGATATAGATGACTCTAGTGTTTACATTACACCACTGATACAGATGATTCTACTGTTTACATTACACCACTGATACAGATGATTCTAGCGTTTACATTACACCACTGGGATACAGATGACTAGTGTTTACATTACACCACTGATACAGATGACTAGTGTTTACATTACACACTGATACAGATGATTCTACCGTTTACATTACACCACTGATACAGATGATGTGTTTACATTACACCACTGATACAGTGTTTACATTACACCACTGATACAGATGACTCTCGTTTACATTACACCACTGATACAGATGACTAGTGTTTACATTACACCACTGATACAGATGACTAGTGTTTACATTACACCACTGATACAGATGACTCTCATGTTTACATTACACCACTGATATAGATGACTTCTAGCATGTTTACATTACACCACTGATACAGATGCCTCTAGTGTTTACATTACACCACTAATACAGATGATTCTAGTGTTTACATTACACCACTGATACAGACGACTCGTTATTACATTACACCACTGATACAGATCACTCTAGTGTTTACATTACACCACTGATACAGATTACTCTAGCTGCCATTTAAGCACCACTGATACAGATGACTCTAGTGTTTACATTACACCACTGACACAGATGACTCTAGCGTTTACATTACACCACTGATACAGATGACTCTAGTGTTTACATTACACCACTGATACAGATGATTCTAGCATTTACATTACACCACTGATACAGATGATTCTAGCTTTTACATTACACCACTGATACAGATGATTCTACCGTTTACATTACACCACTGATACAGATGACTCTAGCATTTACATTACACCACTGATACAGATGACTCTAGTGTTTACATTACACCACTGATACAGATGATTCTAGCATTTACATTAAACCACTGATACAGATGACTAGTGTTTACATTACACCACTGATACAGATGTTTCTAGTGTTTACATTACACCACTGATACAGATGACTCTAGCGTTTACATTACACCACTGATACAGATGACTCTAGTGTTTACATTACACCACTGATACAGAAGACTCTCACGTTTACATTACACCATTGATACAGATGACCCTATACTGATTGGTGTGTGTGTGTGTGTGTGTGTGTGTGTGTGTGTGTGTGTGTGTGTGTGTGTGTGTGTGTGTGTGTGTGTGTGTGCGCGCGCGCGTGCGTGCGTGCGTGCGTGCGTGTTTGAATTATCAAAAGCTCACCCTGCAGTCTGAAAGTGTTCAGGCTTATGTGCTTATTGACACCTCTCTCCTCCCTTTATCCTCCCCCTCTCATCCATCCATCCATCCATCCATCCATCATCCACCTTTAATAGCCCCTATTAGGAAAGCTGATGCCTTTCATTAGCACAGAAAAATGATATCGTGTATGTGCTTGTGCGAAGAGGACCCACCCCCACACCCCCAAAAAAAGGCAATCAGCGATATCCAAAACCAGACAGCCACTTACCTCCAGACGCTCAAACACAAACACACACAGACACACACAAGGGGGAAATTGAGACATTGTAGAGGGGATGGGACAAAACAGCCCATTATGGAGCTGAATAGAGAAGTGATTAGATGTCCTGTCTGCATTTACAACCTTCACACACATTCCTCCAGGCATCCAATCTCCCTGTTTCATTCCCCCATTCATACTGTTGCAACCAATCACACAGAACAAGATTACTACCTCTGCCCCCCCCCCCCCCCACACACACACACACACACACACACACACACACACATACACACACACACACACCAATCAGTATAGGGTAGACAAGAGACAAGGCATGAGAAAAATCTATATTTCATCTAGGTGTATTGTTGGGTGGTTATTAATACGTAATAAATAGGCCTGACCCCTGTGGCTGGCAACACATAATCAAATCAAATCAAATTCTGTTGGTGACATACCGTGCTTAGCAGATGCTATTGTGGGTGTTGCAGAATGCTTGTTTCTCTAGCTTCAACAGTGCAGTGATATCTAACAAGTAATATCTAACAATTTCACAAAAATACACACAATACACAACGTAAGTAAAGGAATGGAATTAAGAATATATAAACATATGGACAAGCAATGTCAGAGCGGCAAGGAATAAGATACAGTAGAATAGAATACAGTATACAGTTATGAGATGAGTCACGTACATTATTAAAGTGACTAGTGTTCCATTTAATAAAGTCACATGGCTCCGCTGGCCCTGCTGAGGTGAATGTCTCTCCCACTCATACAGGGGTAATAAAGGCCATTAGTCCAGGCCTTTCCATATTTTGTATTATCATTTTTCATTGTGATTTATCAGCAGGTGTTGCAGCAACCTCAGCACCTCGACTTCCCACAGCTATGAGAGGTTATCTTTAAGACTTTTATGAGGAAACATAGAGACTACAGGGTTCAGAGTAGTTACTTATCACGTAATATAGTTTCTCAACTCTAGTCCTCCAGTACCACCAACAGTACACGTTTTAGTGGTAACCCTGGACAAACACACCTGATTCAACTTATCAGCTAATCATCAAGCCCTCAATGAGTTGAATCCGAGGTGTGTTTGTCCAGGGATTTAACTAAAATATGTACTAAATTAAATGTCAACCTTTTTTGTTTCAGCTGAAGACTCCTAGGATGAGCATTGCAGGAAAGAAAGTAGAGAGTGTGATAGAGTCAGCACAACCTGTCACTTCCAGCACGGGCACCTTTGCCCCTAGCTGTGTCTTTGTTAAACTCTCCTGCGCTCTATTCCCGAGCAGAGCCTACAGTGCTTTATTGCTTTAATATCAATGCAGGTTCCTCAAATACACCACTGATATAGATGACTAGTGTTTACATTACACCACTGATACAGATGACTAGTGTTTACATTACACCACTGATACAGGTGACTCTAGTGTTTACTATACCACTGATACAGATGACTAGTGTTTACATTACACCCACTGAATCGATGACTAGTGTTTACATTACACCACTGATACAGATGACTCTAGTGTTTACACTATACCACTGATACAGATGACTAGTGTTTACATTACACCACTGAATCCGATGACTAGTGTTTACATTACACCACTGATACGTTAATGACTCCAGTGTTTACATTACACCACTGATACAGATGACTAGTGTTTACATTACCGCGACTGATACAGATGACTGGTGTTTACATTACACCACTGATACAGATGACTAGTGTTTACATTACACCACTGATACAGATGACTAGTGTTTACATTACACCACTGATACAGATGACTCTAGCGTTTACATTACACCACTGATACAGATGACTCTAGTGTTTACATTACACCACTGATACAGATGACTCTAGTGTTTACATTACTCCACTGATACAGATGACTCTCCGTTTACATTACACCATTGATACAGATGACTCTAGCGTTTACATTACACCACTGATACAGATGACTCCTGCGTTTACATTACACCACTGATACAGATGACTCTAGTGTTTACATTACACCACTGATACAGATGACTCTAGTGTTTACATTACTCCACTGATACAGATGACTCTCACGTTTACATTACACCATTGATACAGATGACTCTAGCGTTTACATTACACCACTGATACAGATGGCTCTAGTGTTTACATTACACCACTGATACAGATGACTCTAGCGTTTACATTAAACCACTGATACAGATGACTCTAAGCGTTTACATTACACCACTGATACAGATGATTCTAGTGTTTACATTACACCACTGATACAGATGATTCTAGCTTTACATTACACCACTGATACAGATGATTCTACCGTTTACATTACACCACTGATACAGATGATTCTACTGCGTTTACATTACACAACTGATACAGATGATTCTAGTGTTTACATTACACCACTGATACAGATGACTCGTGTTTACATTACACCACTGATACAGATGATTCGTGTTTACATTACACTGATACAGATGACTCTAGTGTTTACATTACACCACTGATACAGATGACTCTAGCGTTTACATTACACCACTAATACAGATGATTCTAGTGTCCAATTTGTAAGTCGCTCTGGATAAGAGCGTCTGCTAAATGACTTAAATGTAAATGTAAATGTGTTTACATTACACCACTGATACAGATGACTCGTTATTACATTACACCACTGATACAAGATCACTCTAGTGTTTACATTACACCACTGATACAGATTACTCTAGCATTTACATTACACCACTGATACAGATGACTCTAGTGTTTACATTACACCACTGATACAGATGACTCTAAAGCGTTTACATTACACCACTGATACAGATGACTCTAGCGTTTACATTACACCACTGATACAGATGACTCTAGTGTTTACATTACCACTGATACAGATGATTCTAGCATTTACATTACACCACTGATACAGATGATTCTAGCTTTTACATTACACCACTGATACAGATGATTCTACCGTTTACATTACACCACTGATACAGATGACTCTAGCGTTTAAATTACACGCTGATACAGATGATTCTAGCGTTTACATTACACCACTGATACAGATGACTCTAAGCGTTTACATTACACCACTGATACAGATGACTCTAGTGTTTACATTACACCACTGATAAATATGACTCCTAGTGTTTACATTACACAACTGATACAGATGACTAGTGTTTACATTACATCACTAATACAGATGACTCTAGCGTTTACATTACACCACTGATACAAGTGACTCTAGCGTTTACATTACACCACTGATACAGATGACTCTAGTGTTTGTTACACCACTGATACAGATGACTAGTGTTTACATTACACCACTGATACAAATGACTCTCGTGTTTACATTACACCACTGATACAGATGACTAGTGTTTACATTACACCACTGATACAGATGTTTCTAGTGTTTACATTACACCACTGATACAGATGACTCTAGTGTTTACATTACACCACTGATACAGATGACTCGTTATTACATTACACCACTGATACAGATCATTCTAGTGTTTACATTACACCACTGATTTCACAGATTACTCTAGCGTTTACATTACACACTGATACAGATGACTCTAGTGTTTACATTACACCACTGATATAGATGACTCTAGCGTTTACATTACACCACTGATACAGATGACTCTAGTGTTTACATTACTCCACTGATACAGATGACTCTCACGTTTACATTACACCATTGATACAGATGACTCTAGCGTTTACATTACACCACTGATACAGATGGCTCTAGTGTTTAAATTACACCGCTGATACAGATGATTCTAGCGTTTACATTACACCACTGATACAGATGACTCTAGCGTTTACATTACACCACTGATACAGATGACTCTAGTGTTTACATTACACCACTGATACAGATGACTCTAGTGTTTACATTACACCACTGATAAATATGACTCTAGTGTTTACATTACACAACTGATACAGATGACTAGTGTTTACATTACACCACTAATACAGATGACTAGTGTTTACATTACACCACTGAATCCGATGACTAGTGTTTACATTACACCACTGATACAGATGACTCTAGTGTTTACACTATACCACTGATACAGATGACTAGTGTTTACATTACACCACTGAATCCGATGACTAGTGTTTACATTACACCACTGATACAGATGACTCCAGTGTTTACATTACACCACTGATACAGATGACTAGTGTTTACATTACCGACTGATACAGATGACTGGTGTTTACATTACACCACTGATACAGATGACTAGTGTTTACATTACACCACTGATACAGATGACTAGTGTTTACATTACACCACTGATACAGATGACTCTAAGCGTTTACATTACACCACTGATACAGATGACTCTAGTGTTTACATTACACCACTGATACAGATGACTCTAGTGTTTACATTACTCCACTGATACAGATGACTCTCACGTTTACATTACACCATTGATACAGATGACTCTAGGCGTTTACATTACACCACTGATACAGATGGCTCTAGTGTTTACATTACACCACTGATACAGATGACTCTAGCGTTTACATTAAACCACTGATACAGATGACTCTAGCGTTTACATTACACCACTGATACAGATGATTCTAGCGTTTACATTACACCACTGATACAGATGATTCTAGCTTTTACATTACACCACTGATACAGATGATTCTACCGTTTACATTACACCACTGATACAGATGATTCTAGCGTTTACATTACACAACTGATACAGATGATTCTAGTGTTTACATTACACCACTGATACAGATGACTCGTGTTTACATTACACCACTGATACAGATGATTCGTGTTTACATTACACCACTGATACAGATGACTCTAGTGTTTACATTACACCACTGATACAGATGACTCTAGCGTTTACATTACACCACTAATACAGATGATTCTAGTGTCCAATTTGTAAGTCGCTCTGGATAAGAGCGTCTGCTAAATGACTTAAATGTAAATGTAAATGTGTTTACATTACACCACTGATACAGATGACTCGTTATTACATTACACCACTGATACAGATCACTCTAGTGTTTACATTACACCACTGATACAGATTACTCTAGCATTTACATTACACCACTGATACAGATGACTCTAGTGTTTACATTACACCACTGATACAGATGACTACTTTACATTACACCACTGATACGATGACTTACGTTTACATTACACCACTGATACAGATGACTCTAGTGTTTACATTACACCACTGATACAGATGATTCTAGCATTTACATTACACCACTGATACAGATGATTCTAGCTTTTACATTACACCACTGATACAGATGATTCTACCGTTTACATTACACCACTGATACAGATGACTCTAGCGTTTAAATTACACCGCTGATACAGATGATTCTAGCGTTTACATTACACCACTGATACAGATGACTCTAGCGTTTACATTACACCACTGATACAGATGACTCTAGTGTTTACATTACACCATTGATACAGATGACTCTAGTGTTTACATTACACCACTGATAAATATGACTCTAGTGTTTACATTACACAACTGATACAGATGACTAGTGTTTACATTACACCACTAATACAGATGACTCTAGCGTTTACATTACACCACTGATACAGATGACTCTAGCGTTTACATTACACCCACTGATACAGATGACTCTAGTGTTTACATTACACCACTGATACAGATGACTAGTGTTTACATTACACCACTGATACAAATGACTCTCGTGTTTACATTACACCACTGATACAGATGACTAGTGTTTACATTACACCACTGATACAGATGTTTCTAGTGTTTACATTACACCACTGGGATACAGATGACTCTAGTGTTTACATTACACCACTGATACAGATGACTCGTTATTACATTACACCACTGATACAGATCATTCTAGTGTTTGCATTACACCACTGATACAGATTACTCTAGCGTTTACATTACACCACTGATACAGATGACTCTAGTGTTTACATTACACCACTGATATAGATGACTCTAGCGTTTACATTACACCACTGATACAGATGACTCTAGCATTTACATTACACCACTGATACAGATGACTCTAGTGTTTACATTACACCACTGATACAGATGACTCTAGTGTTTACATTACTCCACTGATACAGATGACTCTCACGTTTACATTACACCATTGATACAGATGACTCTAGCGTTTACATTACACCACTGATACAGATGGCTCTAGTGTTTAAATTACACCGCTGATACAGATGATTCTAGCGTTTACATTACACCACTGATACAGATGACTCTAGCATTTACATTACACCACTGATACAGATGACTCTAGTGTTTACATTACACCACTGATACAGATGACTCTAGTGTTTACATTACACCACTGATAAATATGACTCTAGTGTTTACATTACACAACTGATGCAGATGACTAGTGTTTACATTACACCACTAATACAGATGACTCTAGCGTTTACATTACACCACTGATACAGATGACTCTAGCGTTTACATTACACCACTGATACAGATGACTCTAGTGTTTACATTACACCACTGATACAGATGACTAGTGTTTACATTACACCACTGATACAAATGACTCTCGTGTTTACATTACACCACTGATACAGATGACTAGTGTTTACATTACACCACTGATACAGATGTTTCTAGTGTTTACATTACACCACTGATACAGATGACTCTAGTGTTTACATTACACCACTGATACAGATGACTCGTTATTACATTACACCACTGATACAGATCACTCTAGTGTTTACATTACACCACTGATACAGATTACTCTAGCGTTTACATTACACCACTGATACAGATGACTCTAGTGTTTACATTACACCACTTATATAGATGACTCTAGCGTTACATTACACCACTGGATACAGATGACTCTAGTGTTTACATTACACCACTGATACAGATGGAAGCATTACACCACTGATACAGATGACTCTAGTGTTTACATTACACCACTGATACAGATGACTCTAGTGTTTACATTACTCCACTGATACAGATGACTCTCACGTTTACATTACACCATTGATACAGATGACTCTAGCGTTTACATTACACCACTGATACAGATGGCTCTAGTGTTTACATTACACCACTGATACAGATGACTCTACCGTTTACATTACACCACTGATACAGATGACTCTAGCGTTTACATTACACCACTGATACAGATGATTCTAGCGTTTACATTACACCACTGATACAGATGATTCTAGCTTTTACATTACACCACTGATACAGATGATTCTACCGTTTACATTACACCACTGATACAGATGATTCTAGCGTTTACATTACACAACTGATACAGATGATTCTAGTGTTTACATTACACCACTGATACAGATGACTCGTGTTTACATTACACCACTGATACAGATGATTCGTGTTTACATTACACCACTGATACAGATGACTCTAGTGTTTACATTACACCACTGATACAGATGACTCTAGCGTTTACATTACACCACTAATACAGATGATTCTAGTGTCCAATTTGTAAGTCGCTCTGGATAAGAGCGTCTGCTAAATGACTTAAATGTAAATGTGTTTACATTACACCACTGATACAGATGACTCGTTATTACATTACACCACTGATACAGATCACTCTAGTGTTTACATTACACCACTGATACAGATTACTCTAGCATTTACATTACACCACTGATACAGATGACTCTAGTGTTTACATTACACCACTGATACAGATGACTCTAGCGTTTACATTACACCACTGATACAGATGACTCTAGCGTTTACATTACACCACTGATACAGATGACTCTAGTGTTTACATTACACCACTGATACAGATGATTCTAGCATTTACATTACACCACTGATACAGATGATTCTAGCTTTTACATTACACCACTGATACAGATGATTCTACCGTTTACATTACACCACTGATACAGATGACTCTAGCGTTTAAATTACACCGCTGATACAGATGATTCTAGCGTTTACATTACACCACTGATACAGATGACTCTAGCGTTTACATTACACCACTGATACAGATGACTCTAGTGTTTACATTACACCACTGATACAGATGACTCTAGTGTTTACATTACACCACTGATAAATATGACTCTAGTGTTTACATTACACAACTGATACAGATGACTAGTGTTTACATTACACCACTAATACAGATGACTCTAGCGTTTACATTACACCACTGATACAGATGATTCTAGCGTTTACATTACACCACTGATACAGATGATTCTAGCTTTTACATTACACCACTGATACAGATGATTCTACCGTTTACATTACACCACTGATACAGATGACTCTAGTGTTTACATTACACCACTGATACAGATGACTCTAGTGTTTACATTACACCACTGATAAATATGACTCTAGTGTTTACATTACACAACTGATACAGATGACTAGTGTTTACATTACACCACTAATACAGATGACTCTAGCGTTTACATTACACCACTGATACAGATGACTCACTGATACAGATGACTCTGAGTGTTTACATTACACCACTGATACAGATGACTAGTGTTTACATTACACCACTGATACTGACTCCCTTGTTTGCATTACCCACTGATACAGATGACTAGTGTTTACATTACACCACTGATACAGATGTTTCTAGTGTTTACATTACACCACTGATACAGATGACTCTAGTGTTTACATTACACCACTGATACAGATGACTCGTTATTACATTACACCACTGATACAGATCATTCTAGTGTTTACATTACACCACTGATACAGATTACTCTAGTGTTTACATTACACCACTGATACAGATGACTCTAGTGTTTACATTACACCACTGATATAGATGACTCTAGCGTTTACATTACACCACTGATACAGATGACTCTAGTGTTTACATTACACCACTGACACAGATGACTCTAGCGTTTACATTACACCACTGATACAGATGACTCTAGTGTTTACATTACACCACTGATACAGATGACTCTAGTTTTTACATTACTCCACTGATACAGATGACTCTCACGTTTACATTACACCATTGATACAGATGACTCTAGCGTTTACATTACACCACTGATACAGATGGCTCTAGTGTTTAAATTACACCGCTGATACAGGATGATTCCTAGCGTTTACATTACACCACTGATACAGATGACTCTAGCGTTTACATTACACCACTGATACAGATGACTCTAGTGTTTACATTACACCACTGATACAGATTACTCTAGTGTTTACATTACACCACTGATAAATATGACTCTAGTGTTTACATTACACAACTGATACAGATGACTAGTGTTTACATTACACCACTAATACAGATGACTCTAGCGTTTACATTACACCACTGATACAGATGACTCTGAACATTACACCACTGATACAGATGACTCTAGTGTTTACATTACACCACTGATATAGATGACTCTAGCGTTTACATTACACCACTGTTACAGATGACTCTAGTGTTTACATTACACCACTGATACAGATGACTCTAGCGTTTACATTACACCACTGATACAGATGACTCTAGTGTTTACATTACACCACTGATACAGATGACTCTAGTGTTTACATTACTCCACTGATACAGATGACTCTCACGTTTACATTACACCATTGATACAGATGACTCTAGCGCTACATTACACCACTGATACAGATGGCTCTAGTTTTTACATTACACCACTGATACAGATGACTCTAGCGCTTACATTAAACCACTGATACAGATGACTCTAGCGTTTACATTACACCACTGATACATGATTCTAGCGTTTACATTACACCACTGATACAGATGATTCTAGCTTTTACATTACACCACTGATACAGATGATTCTACCGTTTACATTACACCACTGATACAGATGATTCTAGCGTTTACATTACACAACTGATACAGATGATTCTATGTTTACATTACACCACTGATACAGATGACTCGTGTTTACATTTACACTGATACAGATGATTCGTGTTTACATTACACCACTGATACAGATGACTCTAGTGTTTACATTACACCACTGATACAGATGACTCTAGCGTTTACATTACACCACTAATACAGATGATTCTAGTGTCCAATTTGTAAGTCGCTCTGGATAAGAGCGTCTGCTAAATGACTTAAGTAAATGTGTTTACATTACACCACTGATACAGATGACTCGTTATTACATTACACCACTGATACAGATCACTCTAGTGTTTACATTACACCACTGATACAGATTACTCTAGCATTTACATTACACCACTGATACAGATGACTCTAGTGTTTACATTACACCACTGATACAGATGACTCTAGCGTTTACATTACACCACTGATACAGATGACTCTAGTGCTTACATTACACCACTGATACAGATGACTCTAGTGTTTACATTATACACTGATACAGATGATTCTAGCATTTACATTACACCACTGATACAGATGATTCTAGCTTACATTACACCACTGATACAGATGATGATTCTACCGTTTACATTACACCACTGATACAGATGACTCTAGCGTTTAAATTACACCGCTGATACAGATGATTCTAGCGTTTACATTACACCACTGATACAGATGACTCTAGCGTTTACATTACACCACTGATACAGATGACTCTAGTGTTTACATTACACCACTGAAACAGATGACTCTAGTGTTTACATTACACCACTGATAAATATGACTCTAGTGTTTACATTACACAACTGATACAGATGACTAGTGTTTACATTACACCACTAATACAGATGACTCTAGCGTTTACATTACACCACTGATACAGATGACTCTAGCGTTTACATTACACCACTGATACAGATGACTCTAGTGTTTACATTACACCACTGATACAGATGACTCTAGTGTTTGCCATTTACACCACTGATACAGATGACTAGTGTTTACATTACACCACTGATACAAATGACTCTCGTGTTTACATTACACCACTGATACAGATGACTAGTGTTTACATTACACCACTGATACAGATGACTAGTGTTTACATTACACCACTGATACAGATGTTTCTAGTGTTTACATTACACCACTGATACAGATCACTCTAGTGTTTACATTACACCACTGATACAGATCACTCTAGTGTTTACATTACACCACTGATACAGATTACTCTATCGTTTACATTACACCACTGATACAGATGACTCTAGTGTTTACATTACACCACTGATATAGATGACTCTAGCGTTTACATTACACCACTGATACAGATGACTCTAGTGTTTACATTACACCACTGATACAGATGATTCTAGCGTTTACATTACACCACTGATACAGATGATTCTAGCTTTTACATTACACCACTGATACAGATGATTCTACCGTTTACATTACACCACTGATACAGATGATTCTAGCGTTTACATTACACCACTGATACAGATGATTCTAGTGTTTACATTACACCACTGATACAGATGACTCTAGCGTTTACATTACACCACTGATACAGATGACTCTAGTGTTTACATTACACCACTAATACAGATGATTCTAGTGTTTACATTACACCACTGATACAGATGACTCGTTATTACATTACACCACTGATACAGATCACTCTAGTGTTTACATTACACCACTGATACAGAATACTCACAGCATTTACATTACACCACTGATACAGATGACTCTAGTGTTTACATTACACCACTGATACAGATGACTAGTGTTTACATTACACCACTGATACAGATGACTCTAGCGTTTACATTACACCACTGATACAGATGACTCTAGTGTTTACATTACACCACTGATACAGATGATTCTGGCATTTACATTACACCACTGATACAGATGATTCTAGCTTTTACATTACAACCACTGATACAGATGATTCTACCGTTTACATTACACCACTGATACAGATGACTCTAGCGTTTACATTACACCACTGATACAGATGACTCTAGCGTTTACATTACACCACTGATACAGATGACTCTAGTGTTTACATTACACCACTGATACAGATGACACTAGTGTTTACATTACACCACTGATACAGATGACTCTAGCGTTTACATTACACCACTGATACAGATGACTCTAGTGTTTACATTACACCACTGATACAGATGACACTAGTGTTTACATTACACCACTGATAAAGATGACTCTAGTGTTTACATTACACAACTGATACAGATGACTAGTGTTTACATTACACCACTAATACAGATGACTCTAGCGTTTACATTACACCACTGATACAGATGACTCTAGTGTTTACATTACACCACTGATAGAGATGACTCTAGTGTTTACATTACACCACTGATACAGATGACTAGTGTTTACATTACACCACTGATACAAATGACTCTCGTGTTTACATTACACCACTGATACAGATGACTAGTGTTTACATTACACCACTGATACAGATGACTAGTGTTTACATTACACCACTGATACAGATGTTTCTAGTGTTTACATTACACCACTGATACAGATGACTCTAGCGTTTACATTACACCACTGATACAGATGACTCTAGTTTTTACATTACACCACTGATACAGATGACTCGTTATTACATTACACCACTGATACAGATCACTCTAGTGTTTACATTACACCACTGATACAGATTACTCTAGCGTTTACATTACACCACTGATACAGATGATTCTAGTGTTTACATTACACCACTGATACAGATGACTCTATCGTTTACATTACACCACTGATACAGATGACTCTAGTGTTTACATTACACCACTGATACAGATGATTCTAGCATTTACATTACACCACTGATACAGATGATTCTAGCTTTTACATTACACCACTGATACAGATGATTCTACCGTTTACATTACACCACTGATACAGATGACTCGTGTTTACATTACACCACTGATACAGATGATTCGTGTTTACATTACACCACTGATACAGATGACTCTAGTGTTTACATTACACCACTGATACAGATGACTCTAGCATATTACACCACTGATACAGATGACTCTAGTGTTTACATTACACCACTAATACAGATGATTCTAGTGTTTACATTACACCACTGATACAGATGACTCGTTATTACATTACACCACTGATACAGATCACTCTAGTGTTTACATTACACCACTGATACAGATTACTGTAGCATTTACATTACACCACTGATACAGATGACTCTAGTGTTTACATTACACCACTGATACAGATGACTCTAGTGTTTACATTACACCACTGATACAGATGACTCTAGCGTTTACATTACACCACTGATACAGATGACTCTAGTGTTACATTACACCACTGATACAGATGATTCTAGCATTTACATTACACCACTGATACAGATGATTCTAGCTTTTACATTACACCACTGATACAGATGATTCTACCGTTTACATTACACCACTGATACAGATGACTCTAGCGTTTACAATACACCACTGATACAGATGACTAGTGTTTACATTACACCACTAATACAGATGACTCTAGCGTTTACATTACACCACTGATACAGATGACTCTAGTGTTTACATTACACCACTGATACAGATGACTCTAGTGTTTACATTACACCACTGATACAGATGACTAGTGTTTACATTACACCACTGATACAAATGACTCTCGTGTTTACATTACACCACTGATACAGATGACTAGTGTTTACATTACACCACTGATACAGATGACTAGTGTTTACATTACACCACTGATACAGATGTTTCTAGTGTTTACATTACACCACTGATACAGATGACTCTAGTGTTTACATTACACCACTGAAACAGATGACTCTAGTGTTTACATTACACCACTGATACAGATGACTCGTTATTACATTACACCACTGATACAGATCACTCTAGTGTTTACATTACACCACTGATACAGATTACTCCAGCGTTTACATTACACCACTGATACAGATGACTCTAGTGTTTACATTACACCACTGATACAGATGATTCTAGCATTTACATTACACCACTGATACAGATGATTCTAGCTTACAATACACCACTGATACAGATGATTCTACCGTTTACATTACACCACTGATACAGATGACTCTAGCGTTTACATTACACCGCTGGATACATGATTCTAGCTTACATTACACCACTGATACAGATGACTCTAGCACATTACACCACTGATACAGATGACTCTAGTGTTTACATTACACCACTGATACAGATGACTCTAGTGTTTACATTACACCACTGGATACACAGATGACTCTAGTGTTTACATTACTCAACTGATACAGATGACTAGTGTTTACATTACACCACTAATACAGATGACTCTATCGCTTACATTACACCACTGATACAGATGACTCTAGTGTTTACATTACACCACTGACACAGATGACTCACACGTTTACATTACACCATTGATACAGATGACTGTAGCATTTACGTTACACCACTGATACAGATGGCTCTAGTGTTTACATTACACCACTGGATACAGATGACTCTATCGCTTACATTACACCACTGATACAGATGACTCTAGCGTTAGCATTACACCACTGATACAGATGACTCTAGTGTTTACATTACACCACTGATACAGATGACTCTAGTGTTTACATTACACCACTGATACAGATGACTCTAGTGTTTACATTACACCACTGACACAGATGACTCACACGTTTACATTACACCATTGATACAGATGACTGTAGCATTTACGTTACACCACTGATACAGATGGCTCTAGTGTTTACATTACACCACTGATACAGATGACTCTAGTGTTTACATTACACCACTGATACAGATGACTCTAGTGTTTACATTACACCACTGATACAGATGACTAGTGTTTATATTACACCACTGATACAGATGACTCTAGTGTTTACATTTATACCACTGATACAGATGACTTAGTGTTTACATTATACCACTGATACAGATGACTAGTGTTTACATTACACCACTGATACAGATGACTAGTGTTTACATTACACCACTGATACAGATGACTCTAGTGTTTACATTACACCACTGATACAGATGACTCTAGCGTTTACATTACACCACTGATACAGATGACTCTAGCGTTTACATTACACTACTGATACAGATGACTCTAGCTACATTACACTACTGACATTGAATAACTCTTTGTCTAATGGGTAGACCATTGTGCAGGAGTCATTGTTATTATCAATGTCTAAAATGTGGTGGAATGGTATTCCCAGCACCAGCAGACAAAGTTGTGTCGAGTCCAATTCCAAGTCCACCTCCAGCCTGCAGCCCATCGGCAGCTGCGCACATCTGAAAGGATTTGAAAGGTGTACGCATTCCAGAGGGCAAGCTGGAGCTGTTACCATCCTTTCACATCTAGACGTGTTCCCAGGGGTTAGGGGTCATTTCGGGATTGGGGCAATGGTGATGACAGTCGGATAGAGAATGAGCTCCACCGTCTGGTGAAGGGTGTAACTGCAGCCTGCCCGTATAACAAAGGCCCTCTGAAATACACTCAATAATACACTCAGTACCATTTCTATTACAAGCCTGCTGTCACAGGCTTCACAATCCCTGAATGAACAGGCTTAGGGGGAGGTGGGAAGGAAAACCTCATATGCATTCACAGCAAAGAACAATGCTGTCACGTTTTATTTAAGAGGAAACGCCTGTACATGCAGTATTTGGTTTAATGGCACCTTTGTCAGTGGAAAAGGTGCAGCGGGCTCCTGTTGCTTTACAGAAACTACATCCAGGAAGTTGTCAGCAGGAACTCAGCAACTCGGGTGAGCGAATCTCGACACAATCCTGGCGAGTCTCTCACTCACACACTCACGCACCGTTCAATCGCTCCTGCTCTCTAACATCTGCCTGTAGTTAGGCTCCATACAGGAGGGAGATCTTTTCAGGCACAAATCACTGGTTTGATAAGGAGGTGGAAGGGAAGAAAGAGAACGTGGATGAGAGAGCAAAGGGGAGAGACAGACAGGCACACAGAGACAGAGACAGAGAATGCTGCCGACAGCTTCCTAAACTGATTGAACCTGCAATGACTAAACTGGAAGTCTATCACTGGAAGTGACTCATATGAAGAATCGTATCAAGATGACAGCATACACATTAACGCTAACAGCATTAATTCAGCACTATAGGTGATAAATGTAAACATGCATAGACGATGTGGATGTACATTTACACTCCGCACCATCCCTGTGGTGTAAGGACAACGGAGTGCCAGTAGCCGTGACAGTAGTTGAAAAGGCTGGGAACGGCTCCGGTCTGCCGATGCCCGTATAGAGGGGTTGGCTGTAGCGAAGCAGAGGACATTGCACTGGGGTGTGAATGCATAAAAGCATGATGAGGTGGCATGGGGACAGATGTGTGTGTCGGTTATAACTGTAATGGCGCCGGTTACTCTGTTCACTCAGTGAGAGACGGCTGGTCAACGCCATCTTGACAAACACACAAACAAACAAACTCTCGCTCTCTCACACACACACGCACAAACAGTAAAACACATGTACACACTCTCGCACACACTTTCCAAACCAGCCATCTGCGGATAGCCAACTGGCCAGCCAAACCATAGCAACTCAAGAGGAAAGCACACCTGTTTAGGAGAGGTGCTAGCTAGCAGAGTAGAACACCTGTTTAGGAGAGGTGCTGGCTAGCAGAGTATAACACCTGTTTAGGAGAGGTGCTGGCTAGCAGAGTATAACACCTGTTTAGCAGAGGTGCTGGCTAGCGGAGTATAACACCTGTTTAGGAGAGGTGCTGGCTAGCAGAGTATAACACCTGTTTAGCAGAGGTGCTGGCTAGCGGAGTATAACACCTGTTTAGCAGAGGTGCTGGCTAGCGGAGTATAACACCTGTTTAGCAGAGGTGCTGGCTAGCGGAGTATAACACCTGTTTAGCAGAGGTGGTGGCTAGCGGAGTATAACACCTGTTTAGCAGAGGTGCTGGCTAGCGGAGTATAACACCTGTTTAGCAGAGGTGCTGGCTAGCGGAGTATAACACCTGTTTAGCAGAGGTGCTGGCTAGCGGAGTATAACACCTGTTTAGGAGAGGTGCTGGCTAGCGGAGTATAACACCTGTTTAGCAGAGGTGCTGGCTAGCAGAGTAGAACACCTGTTTAGGAGAGGTGCTAGCTAGCGGAGTATAACACCTGTTTAGGAGAGGTGCTGGCTAGCAGAGTATAACACCTGTTTAGCAGAGGTGCTGGCTAGCGGAGTATAACACCTGTTTAGGAGAGGTGCTGGCTAGCGGAGTATAACACCTGTTTAGCAGAGGTGCTGGCTAGCGGAGTATAACACCTGTTTAGGAGAGGTGCTGGCTAGCGGAGTATAACACCTGTTTAGCAGAGGTGCTGGCTAGCAGAGTATAACACCTGTTTAGCAGAGGTGCTGGCTAGCAGAGTAGAACACCTGTTTAGGAGAGGTGCTGGCTAGCGGAGTATAACACCTGTTTAGGAGAGGTGCTGGCTAGCAGAGTATAACACCTGTTTAGGAGAGGTGCTGGCTAGCAGAGTAGAACACCTGTTTAGGAGAGGTGCTGGCTAGCGGAGTATAACACCTGTTTAGGAGAGGTGCTGGCTAGCGGAGTATAACACCTGTTTAGCAGAGGTGCTGGCTAGCAGAGTAGAACACCTGTTTAGGAGAGGTGCTGGCTAGCGGAGTATAACACCTGTTTAGCAGAGGTGCTGGCTAGCAGAGTATAACACCTGTTTAGGAGAGGTGCTGGCTAGCGGAGTATAACACCTGTTTAGGAGAGGTGCTGGCTAGCGGAGTATAACACCTGTTTAGGAGAGGTGCTGGCTAGCAGAGTATAACACCTGTTTAGGAGAGGTGCTGGCTAGCGGAGTATAACACCTGTTTAGCAGAGGTGCTAGCTAGCGGAGTATAACACCTGTTTAGGAGAGGTGCTGGCTAGCGGAGTATAACACCTGTTTAGCAGAGGTGCTGGCTAGCGGAGTATAACACCTGTTTAGCAGAGGTGCTAGCTAGCGGAGTATAACACCTGTTTAGGAGAGGTGCTGGCTAGCGGAGTATAACACCTGTTTAGCAGAGGTGCTGGCTAGCGGAGTATAACACCTGTTTAGCAGAGGTGCTGGCTAGCGGAGTATAACACCTGTTTAGCAGAGGTGCTAGCTAGCGGAGTATAACACCTGTTTAGGAGAGGTGCTGGCTAGCGGAGTATAACACCTGTTTAGGAGAGGTGCTGGCTAGCAGAGTATAACACCTGTTTAGGAGAGGTGCTGGCTAGCGGAGTATAACACCTGTTTAGGAGAGGTGCTGGCCGGCAGAGTAGAACACCTGTTTAGGAGAGGTGCTGGCTAGCAGAGTAGAACACCTGTTTAGGAGAGGTGCTGGCTAGCGGAGTATAACACCTGTTTAGGAGAGGTGCTGGCTAGCAGAGTAGAACACCTGTTTAGGAGAGGTGCTGGCTAGCGGAGTATAACACCTGTTTAGCAGAGGTGCTGGCTAGCGGAGTAGAACACCTGTTTAGGAGAGGTGCTGGCTAGCGGAGTATAACACCTGTTTAGGAGAGGTGCTGGCTAGCAGAGTAGAACACCTGTTTAGGAGAGGTGCTGGCTAGCAGAGTAGAACACCTGTTTAGCAGAGGTGCTGGCTAGCGGAGTATAACACCTGTTTAGGAGAGGTGCTGGCTAGCAGAGTAGAACACCTGTTTAGGAGAGGTGCTGGCTAGCAGAGTATAACACTTGTTTAGGAGAGGTGCTAGCTAGCAGAGTAGAACACCTGTTTAGCAGAGGTGCTGGCTAGCAGAGTAGAACACCTGTTTAGGAGAGGTGCTGGCTAGCAGAGTAGAACACCTGTTTAGGAGAGGTGCTGGCTAGCGGAGTATAACACCTGTTTAGGAGAGGTGCTGGCTAGCAGAGTATAACACCTGTTTAGGAGAGGTGCTGGCTAGCGGAGTATAACACCTGTTTAGGAGAGGTGCTGGCCGGCAGAGTAGAACACCTGTTTAGGAGAGGTGCTGGCTAGCAGAGTAGAACACCTGTTTAGGAGAGGTGCTGGCTAGCGGAGTATAACACCTGTTTAGGAGAGGTGCTGGCTAGCAGAGTAGAACACCTGTTTAGGAGAGGTGCTGGCTAGCGGAGTATAACACCTGTTTAGGAGAGGTGCTAGCTAGCAGAGTAGAACACCTGTTTAGCAGAGGTGCTGGCTAGCAGAGTAGAACACCTGTTTAGGAGAGGTGCTGGCTAGCAGAGTAGAACACCTGTTTAGGAGAGGTGCTGGCTAGCGGAGTATAACACCTGTTTAGCAGAGGTGCTGGCTAGCGGAGAATAACACCTGTTTAGGAGAGGTGCTAGCTAGCAGAGTAGAACACCTGTTTAGCAGAGGTGCTGGCTAGCAGAGTAGAACACCTGTTTAGGAGAGGTGCTGGCTAGCAGAGTAGAACACCTGTTTAGGAGAGGTGCTAGCTAGCGGAGTATAACACCTGTTTAGCAGAGGTGCTGGCTAGCAGAGTAGAACACCTGTTTAGGAGAGGTGCTGGCTAGCAGAGTAGAACAACTGTTTAGGAGAGGTGCTGGCTAGCAGAGTAGAACACCTGTTTAGGAGAGGTGCTGGCTAGCAGAGTAGAACACCTGTTTAGGAGAGGTGCTGGCTAGCAGAGTAGAACAACTGTTTAGGAGAGTTGCTGGCTAGCGCAGTATAAAACCTGTTTAGCAGAGGTGCTGGCTAGCAGAGTAGAACACCTGTTTAGGAGAGTTGCTGGCTAGCGCAGTATAAAACCTGTTTAGGAGAGGTGCTGGCTAGCAGAGTAGAACACCTGTTTAGGAGAGGTGCTGGCTAGCAGAGTAGAACAACTGTTTAGGAGAGTTGCTGGCTAGCGCAGTATAAAACCTGTTTAGCAGAGGTGCTGGCTAGCAGAGTATAACACCTGTTTAGGAGAGTTGCTGGCTAGCGCAGTATAAAACCTGTTTAGGAGAGGTGCTGGCTAGCAGAGTAGAACACCTGTTTAGGAGAGGTGCTGGCTAGCAGAGTAGAACACCTGTTTAGGAGAGTTGCTGGCTAGCGCAGTATAAAACCTGTTTAGCAGAGGTGCTGGCTAGCAGAGTAGAACACCTGTTTAGGAGAGGTGCTGGCTAGCAGAGTAGAACACCTGTTTAGGAGAGGTGCTGGCTAGCAGAGTAGAACACCTGTTTAGGAGAGGTGCTGGCTAGCAGAGAACAACTGTTTAGGAGAGGTGCTAGCTAGCAGAGTAGAACACCTGTTTAGGAGAGGTGCTGGCCAGCAGAGTAGAACACCTGTTTAGGAGAGGTGCTGGCTAGCAGAGTAGAACACCTGTTTAGGAGAGGTGCTGGCTAGCAGAGTAGAACACCTGTTTAAACCTGTTTAAATTAAAGATCCAGACAGCCTCTCGTTTTAACAATTAATTGACGATGTCAGCGAGGGTGAGGTGTTTGATGCCGATACAACGTACGGACGAAATCAAGTCTTTAAAATATTTTAAGACCCTTGTTCACTTCGGTCTCAACATAGACTTTAATCTGAAGCCATTCTTGTAATTATTGTGATTTTGCACTTTCTCCCTATTCCATCTCCAATGTAACAGATTTCCCT
>NW_027011286.1:0-25078 GCF_036934945.1 Oncorhynchus masou masou | reverse complement strand
GTCATGTTATAATACTGGCTGGTCATGTTATGATACTGGCTGGTCATGTTATGATACTGGTTGGTTATGTTATGATACTGGCTGGTGATGTTATGATACTGGCTGGTTATGATACTGGCTGGTTATGTTATGATACTGGCTGGTCATGTTATGATACTGGCTAGTCATGTTATGATACTGGCTGGTTATGTTATGATACTGGCTGGTTATGTTATTATACTGGCTGGTTCTGATACTGGCTGGTTATGTTGTGATACTGGCTGGTTATGGTAGTGGCTGGTTATGATACTGGCTGGTCATGTTATGATACTGGCTGTTTATGTTATGATACTGGCTGGTTATATTATGATACTGGCTGGTTATGAAACTAGCTGTTTATATTATGATACTGGCTGGTTCTGATACTGGCTGGTTATGTTGTGGTACTGGCTGGTTAAGATAGTGGCTGGTTATGATACTGGCTGGTCATGTTGTGATACTGGCTGGTTATGTTATGATACTGGCTGGTCATGTTGTGATACCTGCTGGTTATGTTATGATACTGGCTGGTTATGTTATGATACTGGCTGGTTATGTTGTGATACTGGCTGCTTTTGTTGTGATAAAGGCTGGTTATGTTATGATACTGGTTGGTTATGTTATGATACTGGCTGGTTATGTTATGCTACTGGCTGGTTATGTTATGATACTGGCTGGACATGTTATGATACTGGCTGGTCAGGTTATGATACTGGCTGGTTATATTATGATACTGGCTGGTTCTGATACTGGCTGGTTCTGATACTGGCTGGTTATGTTATGATACTGGCTGGTTCTGATACTGGCTGGTCATGTTATGATACTGGCTGGTTATGTTATGATACTGGCTGGTTCTGTTATGATACGTCTGGTCATGTTATGATACTGGCTGGTTATGTTATGATACTGGCTGGTTAAGTCATGATACTGGCTAGTTATGATACTGGCTGGTTCTGATACTGGCTGGTTATGTTATGATGCTAGCTGGTTATGAAGCTAAGCTGGTTGTGATACTGGCTGGTCATGTCATGATACTGGCTGGTTATGTTATGATACTGGCTGGTCATGTTATGATACTGGCTGGTCTGGCTGGTTATGTTATGATACTGGCTGGTTATGATACTGGCTGGTTATGTTATGATACTGGCTGGTTATGTGGTTATGATACTGGCTGGTTATGTTATGATACTGGCTGGTATGTTGTGATACTGGCTGGTTATGTTATGATACTGGCTGGTCATCTGTGATACTGGCTGGTAATGTTGTGATACTGGCTGGTTATGATATGTGGCTGGTTATGTTGTGATACTGGCTGCTCATGTTTTGATACAGGCTGTTATGTTATGATACTGGCTGGTTATGTTGTGATACTGGCTGGTTTTGACATGTTGTGATTATACTGGCTGGTTATGTTATGATACTGGCTGGTTATGTTATGATACTGGCTGGTTATGTTATGATACTGGCTGGTCATGTTATGTGATACTGGCTGCATTATATGATTGACTATGTTATGATACTGGCTGGTTATGTTGTGATACTGGCTGGTTATGATAATGGCTGGTTATGTTATGACTGGCTGGTTATGTTATGGTACTGTCTGGTTATGTTGTGATATGTGGTATGATGTAACTGGCTGGTTATGTTATGATACTGGCTGTTTTGTATGATACTGGCTGGTTATGTTATGATACTGGCTGGTTATGATACTGGCTGGTTATAATACTGTTGTTATGATACTGGCTGGTTATGTTATGATACTGGCTGGTTATGTTATGATGCGACTGGTTATGTTATGATAGTGCCTTGTTATGATACTGGCTGGTCATGTTGTGATACTGGCTGGTTATGTTATACTGGCTGGTCATGTTATGATACTGGCTGGTTATGTTACTGATACTGTCTGGTTATGTTATGATACTGGCTGGTTATGTTGTGATACTGGCTGCTCGTACTGCGATACAGGCTGGTTATGTTATGATACTGGCTGGTTATGTTGTGATACTGGCTGGTTCTGACACTGGCTGGTTGTGATACTGGCTTTTTGTTATGATACTGGCTGGTCATGTTATGATACTGGCTGGTTATGTTATGATACTGGCTGGTTATGTTATGATACTGACCAGTTATGTTATGATACTGGCTGGTTATGTTATGATACTGGCTGGTTATGTTATGATACTGGCTGGTTATGTTGTGATACTGGCTGGTCATGTTATGATACTGGCTGGTTATGTTATGATACTGGCTGGTTATGTTGTGATACTGGCTGGTCATGTTATGTAACTGGCTGGTTATGTTATGATACTGGCTGGTTGTGTATTGATATTGGCTGGTTATGTTATGATACTGGCTGGTTATGTTATGATACTGGCTGGTTATGTTATGATACTGGCTAGTTATAATACTGGCTGGTTATGTTATGACGCTGGTTGGTTATGTTATGATACTGGCTGGTTATGTTATGATACTGGCTGGTTCTGATACTGGCTGGTTATGTTATGATACTGGCTGGTTCTGATACTGGCTGGTTATGTTATGATGTTGGCTGGTTATGATACTGGTTGGTTGTGATACTGGCTGGTCATGTTATGATACTGGCTGGTTATGTTATGTTACTGGCTGGTTCTGATACTGGCTGGTTATGTTGTGATACTGGCTGGTCATTATATTATACTGGCTGGTTATGTTATTGTTATGTACTTGAGTGAAGACCCAAAGCGGTTTAACAGAAAACAGAGTTCTTTAATGAAAAAACAGGAATGGCATAAATCCTCTTCCAACGCCGTGGAACAAAAGAACGTAGTATAGCAGGATGCACCTGCCAGGCAGACTCCGACAGGATAGGACAAGGTGGAAGCAAACGAGACCCCTAGCTTGCTTCTGGATCAAAAACACAAACAAGAATCAGACACTGAAAGTAGCAGGAACAGAGAGAGAAATAGAGACCTAATCAGAGGGGGAAGAGAGAACAGGTGTGAAAGGATGAATGAGCTAGTTAGGGGAGATGTAGAACAGCTGAAGAATGAGAGACAGAGAAGGTAACCTAATAAGACCAGCAGAGAGAGACAGAGTGAAGAGAAAAAGGACAGGAACAGACATAATAAGACATGACAGTACCCCCACTCACCGAGCGCCTCCTGGCGCACTCGAGGAGGAAACCTGGCGGCAACGGAGGAAATCATCGATCAGCGAACGGTCCAGCACGTCCCGAGAGGGAACCCAACTCCTCTCCTCAGGACCGTACCCTCCCAATCCACTAGGTACTGATGACCACGGCTCCCGAGGGCGCATGTCCAAAATCTTACGAACCCTGTAGATGGGTGCGCCCTCGACAAGGATGGGGGGGGACGAGCGGGGGCGCCAAGAACGGGCTTAACACAGGAGACATGGAAGATCAGGTGAACGCGACGAAGATAGCGCTGGGAGAAGAAGTCGACTGCGACAGGATTAATGACCTGGGAAATACGGAACGGACCAATGAACCGCGGGGCCAACTTGCGAGAAGCTGTCTTAAGGGGAAGGTTCTGAGTGGAGAGCCATACTCTCTGACCGCAACAATATCTAGGACTCTTGGTCCTACGCTATTAGCGGCCCTCACAGTCTGCGCCCATTACGGCAAAGTGCCGACCTGACCCCTTCCAGGTGCGCTCGCAACGCTGGACAAAAGCCTGAGCGGAGGGGACGAGACTGGCGAGCTGAGATGAGAACAGCGGAGGCTGGTACCCGAGGCTACTCTGAAAAGGAGATAGACCGGTAGCAGACGAGGGAAGCGAGTTGTGGGCGACTCTGCCCAGGGAGCTGTTCTGACCAAGACGCAGGGTTACGAAAAGAAAGACTGCGTAAAATGCGACCAACAGTCTGATTGGCCCGTTCGGCTTGACCGTTAGACTGGGGATGAAAGCCGGACGAGAGACTGACGGAAGCCCCAATCAAACGGCAAAACTCCTCCAAAATTGAGACGTGAACTGCGGGCCTCTGTCGGAAACGACGTCAGACGGAAGGCTATGAATTCGGAAACATTCTCGATAATGATCTGGAGCCGTCTCAGCAGAAGGGAGCTTAGCGAGGAATGTTGAGCCGCCTTAGAGAATCTATCGACAACCGTAAGAATAACTGTCTTCCCGCTGGATGAAGGCAGTCCGTGGGATGAAATCTAAAGCGATGTGAGACCACGGTCGGAGGGAATGGGGAAGGCCTGAGACGGTCACAGGAGGAGAGTTCCCAGATTTAGTCTGCGCGCAGACCGAACAAGCAGCGACAAATCGACGCGCGTCACGTTCCCGAGTGGGCCACCAGAAACGCTGGGCGAATGGAAGCGAGCGCACCGAACGCCGGGGTGGCCGGCTAACTTGGCAGAGTGGGCCCACTGAAGAACGGGCCGGACGAGTAGGAACGGGAACGAACAGAAGGTTCCTAGGACAAGCTCGCGGCGAGGAGTGTGAGCGAGTGCGCTTTACCTGCCTCTCACCCCCAGACAGTCAACCTGACAACACGCCCTCAGGGAGAATCCCCTCGGGTCGGTGGAGACCTCAGAAGAACTGAAGAGACGAGATAAAGCATCAGGCTTGGTGTTTTTGGAGCCCGGACGATAAGAAATAACAAACTCGAAACGAGCGAAAACAGAGCCCAACGAGCCTGACGCGCATTAAGTCGCTTGGCTGAACGGATGTACTCAAGGTTCCTATGGTCAGTCCAAACGACAAAAGGAACGGTCGCCTCTCCAACCACTGTCGCCATTCGCCTAGGGCTAAGCGGATGGCGAGCAGTTCGCGATTACCAACATCATAGTTACGTTCTGACGGCGATAAGCGATGAGAGAAAAACGCGCAAGGATGGACCTTGCCGTCAGAGAGAGAGCGCTGAGAAAGAATGGCTCCCACGCCCACCTCTGACGCGTCAACCTCAACAACAAACTGTCTAGAGATGTCAGGTGTAACAAGAATAGGTGCGGATGTAAAACGATTCTTAAGAAGATCAAAAGCTCCCTGGGCGGAAACGGACCACTTAAAGCACGTCTTAACAGAAGTAAGGGCTGTGAGGGGAGCTGCCACCTGACCGAAATTACGGATGAAACGACGATAGAAATTAGCGAAGCCCAGAAAGCGCTGCAGCTCGACGCGTGACTTAGGAACGGGCCAATCAATGACAGCCTGGACCTTAGCGGGATCCATCTTAATGCCCTCAGCGGAAATAACGGAACCGAGAAAAGGGACAGAGGCGGCATGAAAAGTGCACTTCTCAGCCTTCACATAAAGACAGTTCTCCAAAAGGCGCTGGAGGACGTGCCGCACGTGCTGAACATGAATCGGGAGAGACGGTGAAAAAATCAGGATATCGTCCATGTAAACGAAAACAAAAATGTTCAGCATGTCTCTCAGGACGTCGTTAACTAGTGCCTGAAAGACAGCTGGAGCGTTAACGAGGCCGAAAGGAAGAACCCGGTATTCAAAGTGCCCTAACGGAGTGTTAAACGCCGTCTTCCACTCGTCCCCTCCCTGATGCGCACGAGATGGTAGGCGTTACGAAGGTCCAATTTGGTGAAAAACCTGGCTCCCTGCAGGATCTCGAAGGCTGAAGACATAAGAGGAAGCGGATAACGATTCTTAACTGTTATGTCATTCAGCCCTCGATAATCCACGCATGGGCGCAGGGACCCGTCCTTCTTCTGAACAAAAAAACCCCGCTCCGGCGGGAGAGGAGGAGGAGACTATGGTACCGGCGTCGAGCGAAACCGACAAATAATCCTCGAGAGCCTTACGTTCGGGAGCCGACAGAGAGTATAATCTACCCCGGGGGGAGTAGTTCCCGGAAGGAGATCAATACTACAGTCATACGACCGGTGTGGAGGGAGAGAAGTGGCCTTGGAACGACTGAACACCGTGCGCAGATCGTGATACTCCTCCGGCACCCCTGTCAAATCGCCAGGCTCCTCCTGTGAAGAAGAGACAGAGGAAACAGGAGGGATAGCAGACATTAAACAGGTCACATGACAAGAAACATTCCAGGATAGGATAGTATTACTAGACCAATTAATAGAAGGGTTATGGCGCACTAGCCAGGGATGACCCAAAACAACAGGTGTAAAAGGTGAACGAAAAATTAAAAAAGAAATGGTTTCGCTATGATTACCAGAGACAGTGAGGGTTAAAGGCAGCGTCTCACGCTGAATCTTGGGGAGAGAACTACCATCTAAAGCGAACAAGGCCGTGGGCTCCCCTAACTGTCTGAGAGGAATGTCATGTTCCCGAGCCCAGGTCTCGTCCATAAAACAGCCCTCCGCCCCAGAGTCTATCAAGGCACTGCAGGAAGCAGATGAACCGGGCCAGCGGAGATGGACCGGAAAGGTAGTGCGTGATCCTGAAGGGAGAGACCTGAGTAGTTGCGCTCACCAGTAGCCCTCCTCTTACTGATGAGCTCTGGCTTTTACTGGGCATGAGGTGACAAAATGACCAGCGGAGCCGCAGTAGAGACAGAAGCGATTGGTGATTCTCCGTTCCTTCTCCTTGGCCGAGATGCGGATACCCCCAGCTGCATAGGCTCAGCATCCGAGCCGGCGGAGGAGGGTGGCAGTGATGCGGCAGGTGGCAGTGATGTGGAGAGGGGAGCAACGGAGAACGCGAACTCCTTTCCACGAGCCGCGACGAAGATCAAACCGTCGCTTCTATGCGAATAGCGAGAGCCATTAAGGAGTCCAGACTGGAAGGAACCTCCCGGGAGAGGATCTCATCCTTAACCCGACGAGGAGTCTCTCCAGAAAACGAGCGAGCAAAGCCGGCTCGTTCCAGTCACTAGAGGCAGCGAGAGTGCGAAACTCAATAGAATAATCCGTTATGGATCGATTCCTGACATAGGGAAGACAGGCCTCGGGAAGCCCTCCCAAAAACAGTACGGTCAAAAACCCGTATCATCTCCTCCTTAAAGTCCTGATACTGGTTAATACACTCAGCCCTCGCCTCCCAGATTGCCGTGCCCCTCACGCGCCCGTCCGGTAAGGAGAGAAATGAGCGTAGGCGATGCGGGCTGCGCTCCTGGAGTAAGTGTTGGGCTGGAGAGAGAACACCACATCACACTGAGTGAGGAATGAGCGGCACTCAGTGGGCTCCCCCAGAGTAACACGGCGGGTTGTTGATCCTGGGCTCCGGAGACTCGGAAACCCTGGAAGCGGGCGGTGGATCGAGGTGGAGTTGGTGAACCTGTCTTGTGAGGTCGGAGACTTGGACGGCCAGGGTCTCAACGGCATGTCGAGCAGCAGACAATTCCTCCTCGTGTCTGCCTAGCATCGCTCCCTGGATCTCGACGGCGGAGTGAAAAGGTCCGGAGCCGCTGGGTCCATTCTTGGTCAGATTCTTCTGTTATGTACTTGAGTGAAGACCCAAAAGCGGTTTTAACAGAAAACAGAGTTCTTTAATGAAAAAACAGGAATGGCATAAATCCTCTTCCGACGTTGTATAGTGCAGGATGCACCTGCCAGGCCGACTCCGACAGGATAGGACAAGGTGGAAGCAAACGAGACGCTAGCTTGCTTCTGGCATGAAAAACACAACAAGAATCTGACACTGAAAGTAGCAGGAACAGAGAGAGAAATAGAGACCTAATCAGAGGAGAAAGAGAGAACAGGTGGGAAAGGATGAATGAGCTAGTTAGGGAGATGTAGAACAGCTGAAGAAGGAGAGAGACAGAGAAGGTAACCTAATAAGACCAGAAGAGAGAGACAGAGGAAGAGAAAGGACAGAACAGACATAAGACATGACAGTTATGATACTGGCTGGTTATGTTGTGATACTGGCTGGTTATGATACTGGCTGGTTATGTTATGATACTGGCTGGTTATGTTATGATACTGTCTGGTTATGTTGTGATACTGGCTGGTCATGTTATGTAACTGGCTGGTTTATGATACTGGCTGGTTATATTATAATACTGGCTGGTTATGTTATGATACTGGCTGGTTATATTATAATACTGGCTGGTTATATTATGATACTGGCTGGTTATATTATAATACTGGCTGGTTGTGATACTGGCTGGTTATATTATGATACTGGCTGGTTATATTATAATACTGGCTGGTTATGTTATGATACTGGCTGGTTATATTATAATACTGGCTGGTTATATTATGATACTGGCTGGTTATATTATAATACTGGCTGGTTATATTATGATACTGGCTGGTTATATTATAATACTGGCTGGTTGTGATACTGGCTGGTTATGTTATGATACTGGCTGGTTTATATGATACTGGCTGGTTATATTATGATACTGGCTGGTTAGGGTTATGATACTGGCTGGTTATATTATAATACTGGCTGGTTATGTTATGATACTGGCTGGTTATGAAACTGTCTGTTTATATTATGATACTGGCTGGTCATGTTATGATAATGGCTGGTTATGTTACGATACTGGCTAGTTATGATTCTGGCTGGTTATGTATTGATACTGGCTGGTTCTGATACTGGCTGGTTATGTTATGATGTTGGCTTGTAATAATACTGGCGGTGATACTGGCTGGTTATGTTATTATACTGGCTGGATCTGATACTGGCTTGTTATGTTGTGATACTGGCTGGTTCTGATACTGGCTGGTTATGTTATGATGTTGGCTGGTTATGATACTGGCTGGTTGTGATACTGGCTGGTCATGTTATGATACTTGCTGGTTATGTTATGATACTGGCTGGTTCTGATACTGGCTGGTTATGTTATGACACTGGCTGGTTCTGATACTGGCTGGTCATGTTATGATACTGGCTGGTTATGTTATGATACTGTCTGGTTATGTTATGATACTGGCTGGTTATGTTATGATACTTGCTGGTGATGTTATGATAATTGCTGGTGATGTTATGATACTGGCTGGTTATGATACTGGCTGGTTGTGATACTGGCTGGTAATGTTATGATACTGGCTGGTCATGTTATGATACTTGCTGGTGATGTTATGATACTGTCTGGTTATGATACTGGCTGGTTATGTTATGATACTGTCTGGTTATGTTATGATAGTGGCTGGTTATGATACTGGCTGGTCATGTTGTGATACTGGCTGGTTATGTTATGATACTGGCTGGTCATGTTGTGATACTGGCTGGTCATGTTATGATACTGGCTGTTTATGTTATGATACTGGCTGGTTATATTATGATACTGGCTGGTTATGAACTGGCTGTTTATATTATGAAACTGGCTGGTTCTGATACTGTCTGGTTATGTTATGATTCTGGCTGGTTATGTTATGATACTGGTTGGTTATGTTATGATACTGGCTGGTTATGTTATGATACTGGCTGGTTATGTTATGACACTGGCTGGTTCTGATACTGGCTGGTTATGTTGTGATACTGGCTGGTTATGATAGTGGCTGGTTATGATACTGGCTGGTTATGTTATGATTCTGGCTGGTCATGTTATGATACTGGTTGGTTATGTTGTGATACTGGCTGGTTATGTTATGATACTGGCTGGTTATGTTATGATACTGGCTGGTTATGAAACTGGCTGTTTATATTATGATACTGGCTGGTTATGTTATGATACTGGATGGTCAGGTTATGATACTGGCTGGTTATGTTATGATACTGGCTGGTTATGTTATGATACTGGCTGGTTATGTTATGATACTGGCTGGTTATACTATGATACTGGCTGGTCATGCTGTGATACTGGCTGGTTATGTTATGATACTGGCTGGTCATGTTGTGATACTGGCTGGTCATGTTATGATACTGGCTGGTTATGTTATGATACTGGCTGGTTATGTTGTGATACTGGCTGCTCATGTTGTGATACTGGCTGGTTATGTTATGATACTGACCAGTTATGTTATGATACTGGCTGGTTATGTTATGATACTGGCTGGTTATGTTATGATACTGGCTGGTTATGTTATGATACTGGCTAGTTATAATACTGGCTGGTTATGTTATGACGCTGGTTGGTTATGTTATGATACTGGCTGGTTATGTTATTATACTGGCTGGTTCTGATACTGGCTGGTTATGTTATGATACTGGCTGGTTCTGATACTGGCTGGTTATGTTATGATGTTGGCTGGTTATGATACTGGTTGGTTGTGATACTGGCTGGTTATGTTATGTTAGTGGCTGGTTCTGATACTGGCTGGTTATGTTGTGATACTGGCTGGTCATTATATGATACTGGCTGGTTATGTTATGATACTGGCTGGTTATGTTGTGATACTGGCTGGTTATGATACTGGCTGGTTATGTTATGATACTGGCTGGTTATGTTATGATACTGTCTGGTTATGTTGTGATACTGGCTGGTCATGTTATGTAACTGGCTGGTTATGTTATGATACTGGCTGGTTGTGTATTGATACTGGCTGGTTATGTTATGATACTGGCTGGTTATGTTATGATACTGGCTGGTTATATTATAATACTGGCTGGTTATGTTATGATACTGGCTGGTTATATTATGATACTGGCTGGTTATATTATAATACTGGCTGGTTGTGATACTGGCTGGTTATATTATGATACTGGCTGGTTATATTATAATACTGGCTGGTTATGTTATGATACTGGCTGGTTATATTATAATACTGGCTGGTTATATTATGATACTGGCTGGTTATATTATAATACTGGCTGGTTATATTATGATACTGGCTGGTTATATTATAATACTGGCTGGTTGTGATACTGGCTGGTTATGTTATGATACTGGCTGGTTATATTATGATACTGGCTGGTTATATTATGATACTGGCTGGTTATGTTATGATACTGGCTGGTTATATTATAATACTTGCTGGTTATGAAACTGTCTGTTTATATTATGATACTGGCTGGTCATGTTATGATACTGGCTGGTTATGTTACGATACTGGCTAGTTATGATTCTGGCTGGTTATGTATTGATACTGGCTGGTTCTGATACTGGCTGGTTATGTTATGATGTTGGCTTGTAATAATACTGGCAGGTTGTGATACTGGATGGTCATGTTATGATACTTGTTGGTTATGTTATGATACTGGCTGGTTCTGATACTGGCTGGTTATGTTATGATACTGGCTGGTTCTGATACTGGCTGGTTATGTTATGATGTTGGCTGGTTATGATACTGGTTGGTTGTGATACTGGCTGGTCATGTTATGATACTGGCTGGTTATGTTATTATACTGGCTGGATCTGATACTGGCTGGTTATGTTATGATACTGGCTGGTTCCATACTGGCTGGTTATGTTATGATGTTGGCTGGTTATGATACTGGCTGGTTGTGAAACTGGCTGGTCATGTTATGATACTTGCTGGTTATGTTATGATACTGGCTGGTTCTGATACTGGCTGGTTATGTTATGATTTTGGCTGGTTGTGATACTGGCTGGTCATGTTATGATACTGTCTGGTTATGTTATGATACTGGCTGGTTATGTTATGATACTTGCTGGTGATGTTATGATAATTGCTGGTGATGTTATGATACTGGCTGGTTATGATACTGGCTGGTTGTGATACTGGCTGGTAATGTTATGATACTGGCTGGTCATGTTATGATACTGGCTGGTTATGTTATGATACTTGCTGGTGATGTTATGATACTGTCTGGTTATGATACTGGCTGGTTATGTTATGATACTGTCTGGTTATGTTATGATAGTGGCTGGTTATGATACTGGCTGGTCATGTTGTGATACTGGCTGGTTATGTTATGATACTGGCTGGTCATGTTGTGATACTGGCTGGTCATGTTATGATACTGGCTGTTTATGTTATGATACTGGCTGGTTATATTATGATACTGGCTGGTTATGAACTGGCTGTTTATATTATGAAACTGGCTGGTTCTGATACTGGCTGGTTATGTTATGATTCTGGCTGGTTATGTTATGATACTGGTTGGTTATGTTATGATACTGGCTGGTTATGTTATGATACTGGCTGGTTATGTTATGAAACTGGCTGGTTATGTTATGATACTGGCTGGTTCTGATACTGGCTGGTTATGTTGTGATACTGGCTGGTTATGATTCTGGCTGGTTATGTTATGATTCTGGCTGGTCATGTTATGATACTGGTTGGTTATGTTGTTATACTGGCTGGTTATGTTATGATACTGGCTTGTTATGTTATTATTCTGGCTGGTCATGTTATGATTCTGGCTGGTCAGGTTATGATACTGGCTGGTTATGTTATGATACTGGCTGGTTCTGATACTGGCTGTTTATATTATGATACTGGCTGGTTATGTTATGATACTGGCTGCTTATATTATGATACTGGCTGGTCATGTTGTGATACTGGCTGGTTATGTTATGATACTGGCTGGTCATGTTGTGATACTGGCTGGTTATGATACTGGCTGGTTATGTTATGATACTGGCTGGTCATGTTATGATACTGGCTGGTCATGTTATATGTGATACTGGCTGGTCATGTTATGATACTGGCTGGTCATGTTATGATACTGGTTGGTTATGTTATGATACTGGCTGGTTATGTTGTGATACTGGCTGCTCATGTTGTGATACTGGCTGCTCATGTTGTGATACAGGCTGGTTATGTTATGATACTGGCTGGATATGTTGTGATACTGGCTGGTTATGATACTGGCTGGTTATGTTATGATACTGGCTGGTCATGTTATGATACTGGCTGGTCATGTTATGATACTGGCTGGTTATGTTATGATACTGGCTGGTTATGTTATGATACTGGCTGGTTCTGATACTGGCTGGTTATGTTGTGATACTGGCTGGTTATGGTATGATACTGGCTGGTTATGTTATGATACTGGCTGGTTATGAAACTGGCTGTTATATTATGATACTGGCTGGTTCTGATACTGGCTGGTTATGTTGTGGTACTGGCTGGTTATGATAGTGGCTGGTTATGATACTGGCTGGTCATGTTGTGATACTGGCTGGTTATGTTATGATACTGGCTGGTCATGTTGTGATACTGGCTGGTTATGTTATGATACTGGCTGGTTATGTTATGATACTGGCTGGTTATGTTGTGATACTGGCTGCTTTTGTTGTGATACAGGCTGGTTATGTTATGATACTGGTTGGTTATGTTATGATACTGGCTGGTTATGTTATGATACTGGCTGGTTATGTTATGATACTGGCTGGTTATGTTATGATACTGGCTGGTTATGAAACTGGCTATTTACATTATGATACTGGCTGGACATGTTATGATACTGGCTGGACAGGTTATGATACTGGCTGGACATGTTATGATACTGGCTGGTTATATTATGATACTGGCTGGTCAGGTTATGATACTGGCTGGTCAGGTTATGATACTGGCTAGTTATGATACTGGCTGGTTCTGATACTGGCTGGTTATGTTATGATACTGGCTGGACATGTTATGATACTGGCTGGTCAGGTTATGATACTGGCTGGTTATATTATGATACTGGCTGGTCAGGTTATGATACTGGCTAGTTATGATACTGGCTGGTTCTGATACTGGCTGGTTATGTTATGATACTGGCTGGTTCTGATACTGGCTGGTTCTGTTATGATACTGGCTGGTTCTGTTATGATACTGTCTGGTCATGTTATGATACTGGCTGGTTATGTTATGATACTGGCTGGTTAAGTCATGATACTGGCTAGTTATGATACTGGCTGGTTCTGATACTGGCTGGTTAATTTATGATGCTAGCTGGTTATGAAACTATGCTGGTTGTGATACTGGCTGGTCATGTCATGATACTGGCTGGTTATGTTATGATATTGGCTGGTCATGTTATGATACTGGCTGGTTATGATACTGGCTGGTTATGTTATGATACTGGCTGGTTCTGATACTGGCTGGTTATGATAGTGGCTGGTTATGATACTGGCTGGTCATGTTGTGATACTGGCTGGTTATGTTATGATGTTGGCTGGTCATGTTGTGATACTGGCTGGTTATGTTATGATACTGGCTGGTTATGTTATGATACTGGCTGGTTATGTTGTGATACTGGCTGCTCATGTTTTGATACAGGCTGGTTATGTTATGATACTGGCTGGTTATGTTGTGATACTGGCTGGTTTTGACACTGGCTGGTTATTATACTGGCTGGTTATGTTATGGTACTGGTTGGTTATGTTATGATACTGGCTGGTTATGTTATGATACTGGCTGGTTATGTTATGATACTGGCTGGTTCTGATACTGGCTGGTTATGTTGTGATACTGGCTGTTCATTATATGATACTGGCTGGTTATGTTATGATACTGGCTGGTTATGCTGTGATACTGGCTGGTTATGATACTTGCTGGTTATGTTATGATACTGGCAGGTTATGATACTGTCTGGTTATGTTGTGATACTGGCTGGTCATGTTATGTAACTTGCTGGTTATGTTATGATACTGGCTGGTTGTGTATTGATACTGGCTGGTTATGTTATGATACTGGCTGGTTGTGATACTGGGCGTGTAATGTTATGGATACTGGCTGGTCATGTTATGATACTGGCTGGTTATGTTATGATACATGCTGGTGATGTTATGATACTGTCTGGTTATGATACTGGCTGGTTATGTTATGATACTGTCTGGTTATGTTATGATAGTGGCTGGTTATGATACTGGCTGGTCATGTTGTGATACTGGCTGGTTATGTTATGATACTGGCTGGTCATGTTGTGATACTGGCTGGTCATGTTATGATACTGGCTGTTTATGTTATGATACTGGCTGGTTATATTATGATACTGGCTGGTTATGAACTGGCTGTTTATATTATGAAACTGGCTGGTTCTGATACTGGCTGGTTATGTTATGATTCTGGCTGGTTATGTTATGATACTGGTTGGTTATGTTATGATACTGGCTGGTTATGTTATGATACTGGCTGGTTATGTTATGATACTGGCTGGTTATGTTATGATACTGGCTGGTTCTGATACTGGCTGGTTATGTTGTGATACTGGCTGGTTATGATTCTGGCTGGTTATGTTATGATTCTGGCTGGTCATGTTATGATACTGGTTGGTTATGTTGTGATACTGGCTGGTTATGTTATGATACTGGCTTGTTATGTTATGATTCTGGCTGGTCTGTTATGATTCTGGCTGGTCAGGTTATGATACTGGCTGGTTATGTTATGATACTGGCTGGTTATGATACTGGCTCTTTATATTATGATACTGGCTGGTTATGTTATGATACTGGCTGGTCATGTTATGATACTGGCTGGTCATGTTGTGATACTGGCTGGTTATGTTATGATACTGGCTGGTCATGTTGTGATACTGGCTGGTCATGTTATGATACTGGCTGGTTATGTTATGATACTGGCTGGTTATGTTGTGATACTGGCTGCTCATGTTGTGATACTGGCTGCTCATGTTGTGATACAGGCTGGTTATGTTATGATACTGGCTGGATATGTTGTGATACTGGCTGGTTATGATACTGGCTGGTTATGTTATGATACTAGCTGGTCATGTTATGATACTGGCTGGTCATGTTATGATACTGGCTGGTCATGTTATGATACTGGCTGGTCATGTTATGATACTGGTTGGTTATGTTATGATACTGGCTGGTTATGTTGTGATACTGGCTGCTCATGTTGTGATACTGGCTGCTCATGTTGTGATACAGGCTGGTTATGTTATGATACTGGCTGGATATGTTGTGATACTGGCTGGTTATGATACTGGCTGGTTATGTTATGATACTGGCTGGTCATGTTATGATACTGGCTGGTCATGTTATGATACTGGCTGGTTATGTTATGATACTGGCTGGTTATGTTATGATACTGGCTGGTTCTGATACTGGCTGGTTATGTTGTGATACTGGCTGGTTATGATAGTGGCTGGTTATGATACTGGCTGGTCATGTTATGATACTGGCTGTTTATGTTATGATACTGGCTGGTTATATTATGATACTGGCTGGTTATGAAACTGGCTGTTTATATTATGATACTGGCTGGTTCTGATACTGGCTGGTTATGTTGTGGTACTGGCTGGTTATGATAGTGGCTGGTTATGATACTGGCTGGTCATGTTGTGATACTGGCTGGTTATGTTATGATACTGGCTGGTCATGTTGTGATACTGGCTGGTTATGTTATGATACTGGCTGGTTATGTTATGATACTGGCTGGTTATGTTGTGATACTGGCTGCTTTTGTTGTGATACAGGCTGGTTATGTTATGATACTGGTTGGTTATGTTATGATACTGGCTGGTTATGTTATGATACTGGCTGGTTATGTTATGATACTGGCTGGTTATGAAACTGGCTATTTACATTATGATACTGGCTGGACATGTTATGATACTGGCTGGTCAGGTTATGATACTGGCTGGTTATATTATGATACTGGCTGGTCAGGTTATGATACTGGCTAGTTATGATACTGGCTGGTTCTGATACTGGCTGGTTATGTTATGATACTGGCTGGTTCTGATACTGGCTGGTTCTGTTATGATACTGGCTGGTTCTGTTATGATACTGGCTGGTCATGTTATGATACTGGCTGGTTATGTTATGATACTGGCTGGTTAAGTCATGATACTGGCTAGTTATGATACTGTGATACTGGCTGGTTATGTTATGATGCTAGCTGGTTATGAACTTGGTTGTGATACTGGCTGGTCATGTCATGATACTGGCTGGTTATGTTATGATATTGGCTGGTCATGTTATGATACTGGCTGGTTATGATACTGGCTGGTTATGTTATGATACTGGCTGTATATGTTATGATACTGGCTGGTTATGTTATGATACTGGCTGGTTCTGATACTGGCTGGTTATGATAGTGGCTGGTTATGATACTGGCTGGTCATGTTGTGATACTGGCTGGTTATGTTATGATACTGGCTGGTCATGTTGTGATACTGGCTGGTTATGTTATGATACTGGCTGGTTATGTTATGATACTGGCTGGTTATGTTGTGATGATGTTTTGATACAGGCTGGTTATGTTATGATACTGGCTGGTTATGTTGTGATACTGGCTGGTTTTTGACACTGGCTGGTTATTATACTGGCTGGTTATGTTATGGTACTGGTTGGTTATGTTATGATACTGGCTGGTTATGTTATGATACTGGCTGGTTATGTTGTGATACTGGCTGGTTATGATACTGGCTGGTTATGTTATGATACTGGCTGGTTATGTTATGATACTGTCTGGTTATGTTGTGATACTGGCTGGTCATGTTATGTAACTGGCTGGTTATTTTATGATACTGGCTGGTTGTGTATTGATACTGGCTGGTTATGTTATGATACTGGCTGGTTATGTTAAGATACTGGCTGGTTATAATACTGGCTGGTTATGTTATGATGCTGGTTGGTTATGTTATGATACTGGTTGGTTATGTTATGATACTGGCTGGTTATGTTATGATACTGACTGGTTATGTTATGATAGTGCCTTGTTATGATACTGGCTGGTCATGTTGTGATACTGGCTGGTTATGTTACAATACTGGCTGGTCATGTTGTGAAACTGGCTGGTTATGTTATGATACTGGCTGGTTATGTTGTGATACTGGCTGCTCATGTTGCGATACAGGCTGGTTATGTTATGATACTGGCTGGTTATGTTATGATACTGGCTGGTTATGTTGTGATACTGGCTGGTTATGACACTGGCTGGTTGTGATACTGGCTGGTTTTGTTATGATACTGGTTGGTTATGTTATGATACTGGCTGGTTATGTTATGATACTGGCTGGTTATGTTATGATACTGACCAGTTATGTTATGATACTGGCTGGTTATGTTATGATACTGGCAGGTTATGAAACCTAAGCTGTGGTTGTGATACTGGCTGGTCATGTCATGATACTGGCTGGTTATGTTATGATATTAAGCTTCATGTTATGATACTGGCTGGTTATGATACTGGCTGGTTATGTTATGATACTGGCTGTATATGTTATGATACTGGCTGATGTTATGATACTGGCTGGTTCTGATACTGGCTGGTTATGATAGTGGCTGGTTATGATACTGGCTGGTCATGTTGTGATACTGGCTGGTTATGTTGATGATGTTGTGATACTGGCTGGTTATGTTATGATACTGGCTGGTTATGTTATGATACTGGCTGGTTATGTTGTGATACTGGCTGCTCATGTTTTGATGGTTACTGGCTGGTTATGTTGTGATACTGGCTGGTTTTGACACTGGCTGGTTATTATACTGGCTGGTTATGTTATGGTACTGGTTGGTTATGTTATGATACTGGCTGGTTATGTTATGATACTGGCTGGTTATGTTGTGATACTGGCTGGTTATGATACTGGCTGGTTATGTTATGATACTGGCTGGTTATGTTATGATACTGTCTGGTTATGTTGTGATACTGGCTGGTCATGTTATGTAACTGGCTGGTTATTTTATGATACTGGCTGGTTGTGTATTGATACTGGCTGGTTATGTTATGATACTGGCTGGTTATGTTAAGATACTGGCTGGTTATAATACTGGCTGGTTATGTTATGATGCTGGTTGGTTATGTTATGATACTGGTTGGTTATGTTGTGATACTGGCTGGTTATGTTATGATACTGACTGGTTATGTTATGATAGTGCCTTGTTATGATACTGGCTGGTCATGTTGTGATACTGGCTGGTTATGTTACAATACTGGCTGGTCATGTTGTGAAACTGGCTGGTTATGTTATGATACTGGCTGGTTATGTTGTGATACTGGCTGCTCATGTTGCGCGATGACACTGGCTATGTTATGATACTGGCTGGTTATGTTATGATACTGGCTGGTTATGTTGTGATACTGGCTGGTTATGACACTGGCTGGTTGTGATACTGGCTGGTTTGTTATGATACTGGTTGGTTATGTTATGATACTGGCTGGTTATGTTATGATACTGGCTGGTTATGTTATGATACTGACCAGTTATGTTATGATACTGGCTGGTTATGTTATGATACTGGCTGGTTATGTTATGATACTGGCTGGTTATGTTGTGATACTGGCTGGTCATGTTATGATACTGGCTGGTTATGTTATGATACTGGCTGGTTATGTTATGTAACTGGCTGGTTATGTTATGATACTGGCTGGTTGTGTATTGATATTGGCTGGTTATGTTATGATACTGGCTGGTTATGTTATGATACTGGCTGGTTATGTTATGATACTGGCTAGTTATAATACTGGCTGGTTATGTTGTGATACTGGCTGGTTATGTTATGATACTGGCTGGTTATGTTATGATACTGGCTGGTTCTGATACTGGCTGGTTATGTTATGATACTGGCTGGTTCTGATACTGGCTGGTTATGTTATGATGTTGGCTGGTTATGATACTGGTTGGTTGTGATACTGGCTGGTCATGTTATGATACTGGCTGGTTATGTTATGATACTGGCTGTTTCTGATACTGGCTGGTTATGTTGTGATACTGGCTGGTTATGTTGTGATACTGGCTGGTTTATGATACTTGCTGGTTATGTTATGATACTGGCTGGTTATGTTATGATACTGTCTGGTTATGTTGTGATACTGGCTGGTCATGTTATGTAACTGGCTGGTTATGTTATGATACTGGCTGGTTGTGTATTGATACTGGCTGGTTATGTTATGATACTGGCTGGTTATGTTATGATACTGGCTGGTTATATTATAATACTGGCTGGTTATGTTATGATACTGGCTGGTTATATTATAATACTGGCTGGTTATATTATGATACTGGCTGGTTATATTATAATACTGGCTGGTTGTGATACTGGCTGGTTATATTATGATACTGGCTGGTTATATTATAATACTGGCTGGTTATGTTATGATACTGGCTGGTTATATTATAATACTGGTTATATTATGATACTGGCTGGTTATATTATAATACTGGCTGGTTGTGATACTGGCTGGTTATGTTGATACTGGCTGGTTATATTATGATCCTGGCTGGTTATGTTATGGATACTGGCTGGTTATGTTATGATACTGGCTGGTTATATTATAATACTGGCTGGTTATGTTATGATACTGGCTGGTTATATTATAATACTGGCTGGTTATATTATGATACTGGCTGGTTATATTATAATACCCGCTGGGTATGATACTGGCTGTATATGTTATGATACTGGCTGGTTATATTATAATACTGGCTGGGTATGATACTGGCTGTATATGTTATGATACTGGCTGGTTATATGATGCTGGCTGGTTATATTATGATACTGGCTGGTTATGTTATGATACTGGCTGGTTATATTATAATACTGGCTGCTATGATACTGGCTGCATATGTTATGATACTGGCTGGTTATGTTATGATACTGGCTGGTTATATTATGATACTGTCTGGTTATGATACTGTCTGGTTATGATACTGGCTGTATATGTTATGATTCTGGCTGGTTATGTTATGATGCTGGCTGGTTATGTTAAGATACTGGCTGGTTATGATACTGGCTGGTCATGTTATGATACCGGCTGGTCATGTTATGATACTGGCTGGTTATGATACTGGCTGGTTCTGATACTAGCTGGTTATGTTATGATACTGGCTGGTTCTGGTACTGGCTGGTTATGTTGTGATGCAGGCTGGTTATGATACTGGCTGGTTGTGATTCTGGCTGGTTATGTTATGATACTGGCTGGTTATGTTATGATACTGGCTGGTTATGTTATGATACTGGCTGGTTATGTTGTGATACTGGCTGGTCATGTTATGATACTGGCTGGTTATGTTATGATACTGGCTGGTTATGTTATGATACTGGCTGGTTCTGTTATGATGCTGGCTGGTTATGTTATGATACTGGCTGGTTATGTTATGACACTGGCTGGTTATGTTATGATACTGGCTGGTTATGTTGTGATACTGGCTGGTCATGTTATGATACTGGCTGGTTATGTTATGATGCTGGCTGGTTATGTTATGATACTGGCTGGTTATGTTATGATAATGGCTGGTTATATTATAATACTGGCTGGTTGTGATACTGGCTGGTTATATTATGATACTGGCTGGTTATATTATAATACTGGCTGGTTATGTTATGATACTGGCTAGTTATATTATAATACTGGCTGGTTATATTATGATACTGGCTGGTTATATTATAATACTGGCTGGTTGTGATACTGGCTGGTTATGTTATGATACTGGCTGGTTCTGTTATGATACTGGCTGGTTATGTTACGATACTGGCTGGTTGTAATACTGGCTGGTTATGTTATGATACTGGCAGGATATGTAATGATACTGGCTGGTTATGATACTGGCTTATATGTTATGATACTGGCTGTATATGTTATGATACTGGCTGGTTATGTTATGATACTGGCTGGTTATATTATGATACTGGCTGGTTATGTTATGATACTGGCTGGTTATATTATGATACTGGCTGGTTATATTATGATACTGGCTGTTTATGTTATGATACTGGCTGGTTATGTTATGATACTGGCTGGTTATGTTATGATACTGGCTGGTTATATTATAATACTGGCTGGTTATGTTATGATACTGGCTGGTTATATTATAATACTGGCTGGTTATATTATGATACTGGCTGGTTATATTATAATACTGGCTGGTTGTGATACTGGCTGGTTATATTATGATACTGGCTGGTTATATTATAATACTGGCTGGTTATGTTAAGATAATGGCTGGTTATATTATAATACTGGCTGGTTATATTATGATACTGGCTGGTTATATTATAATACTGGCTGGTTATATTATGATACTGGCTGGTTATATTACAATACTGGCTGGTTGTGATACTGGCTGGTTATGTTATGATACTGGCTGGTTATATTATGATACTGGCTGGTTATATTATGATACTGGCTGGTTATGTTATGATACTGGCTGGTTATATTATAATACTGGCTGGTTATGTTATGATACTGGCTGGTTATATTATAATACTGGCTGGTTATATTATGATACTGGCTGGTTATATTATAATACTGGCTGGGTATGATACTGGCTGTATATGTTATGATACTGGCTGGTTATGTTATGATACTGGCTGTATATGTTATGATACTGGCTGGTTATGTTATGATACTGTCTGGTTATATTATGATACTGTCTGGTTATGATACTGTCTGGTTATGATACTGGCTGTATATGTTATGATTCTGGCTGGTTATGTTATGATACTGGCTGGTTATGTTATGATGTTGGCTGGTTATGATACTGGCTGGTTATGATACTGGCTGGTCATGTTATGATACTGGCTGGTTATGTTATGATACTGGCTGGTTATGTTATGATACTGGCTGGTCATGTTATGATACTGGCTGGTTATGATACTGGCTGGTTCTGATACTGGCTGGTTATGTTATGATACTGGCTGGTTCTGGTACTGGCTGGTTATGTTGTGATGCAGGCTGGTTATGATACTGGCTGGTTATGTTATGATACTGGCTGGTCATGCTGTGATACTGGCTGTCTCTGGATACTGGCTGGTTATGTTATGATACTGGCTGGTTCTGGTACTGGCTGGTTATGTTGTGATGCAGGCTGGTTATGATAGTGGCTGGTTATGTTATGATACTGGCTGGTTATGTTGTGATACTGGCTGGTCATGTTATGATACTGGCTGGTTATGATACTGGCTGGTTATGTTATGATACTGGCTGGTTCTGGTACTGGCTGGTTATGTTGTGATGCAGGCTGGTTATGATACTGGCTGGTTATGTTATGATACTGGCTGGTTATGTTGTGATACTGGCTGGTTATGTTGTGATACTGGCTGGTTATGTTATGATGCTGGCTGGTTATGTTATGATACTGGCTGGTTATATTATAATACTGGCTGGTTGTGATACTGGCTGGTTATATTATGATACTGGCTGGTTATATTATAATACTGGCTGGTTATGTTATGATACTGGCTGGTTATATTATAATACTGGCTGGTTATATTATGATACTGGCTGGTTATATTATAATACTGGCTGGTTGTGATACTGGCTGGTTATGTTATGATACTGGCTGGTTCTGTTATGATACTGGCTGGTTATGTTACGATACTGGCTGGTTGTAATACTGGCTGGTTATGTTATGATACTGGCAGGATATGTTATGATACTGGCTGGTTATAATACTGGCTGGTTATATTATGATACTGGCTGGTTATGATACTGGCTTATATGTTATGATACTGGCTGTATATGTTATGATACTGGCTGGTTATGTTATGATACTGGCTGGTTATATTATGATACTGGCTGGTTATGTTATGATACTGGCTGGTTATGTTATGATACTGGCTGGTTATGTTATGATACTGGCTGGTTATATTATAATACTGGCTGGTTATGTTATGATACTGGCTGGTTATATTATAATACTGGCTGGTTATATTATGATACTGGCTGGTTATATTATAATACTGGCTGGTTATATTATGATACTGGCTGGTTATATTATAATACTGGCTGGTTGTGATACTGGCTGGTTATATTATAATACTGGCTGGTTATATTATAATACTGGCTGGTTATGTTATGATACTGGCTGGTTATATTATAATACTGGCTGGGTATGATACTGGCTGTATATGTTATGATACTGGCTGGTTATATTATAATACTGGCTGGGTATGATACTGGCTGTATATGTTATGATACTGGCTGGTTATATTATAATACTGGCTGGGTATGATACTGGCTGTATATGTTATGATACTGGCTGGTTATGTTATGATGCTGGCTGGTTATATTATGATACTGGCTGGTTATGTTATGATACTGGCTGGTTATATTATAAATCTGGCTGGGTATGATACTGGCTGGTTATGTTATGATACTGGCTGGTTATATTATAATACTGGCTGGGTATGATACTGGCTGTATATGTTATGATACTGGCTGGTTATATTATAATACTGGCTGGGTATGATACTGGCTGTATATGTTATGATACTGGCTGGTTATGTTATGATACTGGCTGGTTATATTATAATACTGGCTGGTTATGATACTGGCTGTATATGTTATGATTCTGGCTGGTTATGTTATGATACTGGCTGGTTATGATACTGGCTGTATATGTTATGATTCTGGCTGGTTATGTTATGATACTGGCTGGTTATGTTATGATACTGTCTGTATATGTTATGATACTGGCTGGTTATGTTATGATACTGGCTGGTTATGATACTGGCTGTATATGTTATGATACTGGCTGGTTATGTTATGATACTGGCTGGTTATGTTATGATACTGGCTGGTTATGTTATGATACTGGCTGGTTATGTTATGATGCTGGCTGGTTATGTTATGATACTGGCTGGTTATGTTATGATACTGGCTGGTTATGTTATGATGCTGGCTGGTTATTTGTGTAACAGTTCCACACCTATCCTATTATATTCAGGAAGGAATAAGGACATAGTACAATATATTTTTTTTACAACCGATATATTGATTTGTGGATGGATGAGCCCAACACATGAGTGACTGTACTGCTGATTAACATGAACAGTCCACCACATAGTGTAGCTTCTGGGTTTATTGGTCAAGATATTATTCCTGATGATATTCCGCACAAAAAAAATATTCTGTGAGTGATGATATTTTTTGTCCGGACAGTTTCTGTCGCTTGGTGAGACGTACTGCAAATAGGGCTTTCCTGTGACGCAATGTTAGCTAAGAGCCAGGTGTGAGAGTCAGGCAGGCGGTTGTCATTTCAGAAAGAGACTGCATTTAGTAGAGGTCTGACCACAGGAGAACAACACGCTTACACACGTTTACACACACGCATACACACACACACACACACACACAAACACGCTAACACACGCTTTCACACACGCTCACACACGCTTACACACACGCTTACACACACACACACACACACAAACACGCCTAACACACGCCACACACGCTAACACACGCTACACACGCTACACACGCCATACACACGCTTACACACACGCTTACACACACGCTACACACACACACACACACACAAACACGCCTAACACACGCTTCACACACGCTAACACACGCTACACACACGCTACACACACGCTTACACACACACACACATACACACACACATACCCACACACACACATACACACACACACACCC
>NW_027011285.1:0-25078 GCF_036934945.1 Oncorhynchus masou masou | reverse complement strand
GGCTGGACTGGCAAGATCTGGAAGAGTCTCGCTGACTGGCAGATCTGGAAGAGTCTGGCTGACTGGCAGATCTGGAAGAGTCTGGCTGACTGGCAGATCTGGAAGAGTCTGGCTGACTGGCAGATCTGAAGAGTCTGGCTGACTGGCAGATCTGGAAGAGTCTGCTGATCAAGCAGATCTGGAAGAGTCTGGCTGACTGGCAGATCTGGAAGAGTCTGGTTGACTGGCAGATCTGAAGAGTCTGGCTGACTGGCAGATCTGGAAGAGTCTGGCTGACTGGCAGATCTGGAAGAGTCTGGCTGACTGGCAGATCCTGGCAGACTGACGGCTCTGGCTGCTTCATGCTGACTGACGGCTCTGGCTGCTCCATGCTGACTGGCGGCTCTGGCTGCTCCATGCAGATTGACAGCTCTGGCGCTTTGCGACGACAGCTCTGACTGTTCCATGCAGACTGGCAACTCCATGCAGACTGGCAGCTCCATGCAGACTGGCAGCTCTGCAGCCTGGCAGCTCCGTGCAGGCTGGCAGCTCCTTGCAGACTGGCAGCTCTGGCTGCTCCATGCAGACTGGCAGCTCCTTGCAGACTGGCAGCTCTGAGCTGTCTCCATGCAGACTGGCAGCTCCTTGCAGACTGGCAGCTCCTTGCAGACTGGCTAGCTGCTCCATGCAGACTGGCAGCTCCTTGCAGACTGGCAGCTCTGCTAGCCTGCAGACTGGCAGCTCTGGCTGCTCCATGCAGACTGGCAGCTCCTTGCAGACTGGCAGCTCTAGCTGCTCCATGCAGACTAGCAGCTCAGGCTGATCCGAACAGGCAGGAGGCTCCGGCAGCGCTGGAGAGGAGAAAGGCTCCGACAGGGCAGGAGAGGCGAGGCGCACTGTAGGCCTGATGCGTGGTGCTGGCACTGGTGGTATTGGGCCGAGGACACGCACAGGAAGCCTAGTGCGGGGAGCTGCTACCGGAGGGCTGGGGTGTGGAGGTGGTACTGGATAGACCGGACCGTGCAGGCGCACTGGAGCTCTTGAGCACCGAGCCTACCCAACCTTACCTGGTTGAATACTCTCGGTTGCCCTGCCAGTGCTGCGAGGTGGAATAGCCCGCACTGGGCTATGTTGTCCCCTCATGACTATTTACAGGAGAGGACAGCTTCCCCTCTCTCTCAGTCCCGTGTACTTTTCAGGTGAAGGTCTGGAAGAGTCTGGCTGACTGGCAGATCTGGAAGAGTCTGGCTGACTGGCAGATCTAGAAGAGTCTGGCTGACTGGCAGATCCTGGCAGACTGACAGCTCTGGCTGCTTCATACTGACTGACGGCTCTGGCTGCTCCATGCTGACTGGCGGCTCTGGCTGCTCCAGGCTGACTGGCAGCTCTGCGGCTTCTGCAGACTGACAGCTCTGAATGTTCATGCAGACTGGCAACTCCATGCAGACTGGCAACTCCATGCAGACTGGCAGCTCCTTGCAGACTGGCAGCTCCTTGCAGACTGGCAGCTCCTTGCAGACTGGCAGCTCTAGCTGCTCCATGCAGACTGGCAGCGCCTTGCAGACTGGCAGCTCTAGCTGCTCCATGCAGACTGGCAGCTCCTTGCAGACTGGCAGCTCCTTGCAGACTGGCAGCTCTAGCTGCTCCATGCAGACTGGCAGCTCCTTGCAGACTGGCAGCTCTAACTGCTCCATGCAGACTGGCAGCTCCTTGCAGACTGGCACCTCTAGCTGCTCCATGCAGACTGGCAGATCTGGCTGCTCCATGCAGACTGGCAGCTCCTTGCAGACTGGCAGCTCTAGCTGCTCCATGCAGACTAGCAGCTCAGGCTGATCCGAACAGGCAGGAGGCTCCGGCAGCGCTGGAGAGGAGAAAGGCTCCGACAGGGCAGGAGAGGCGAGGCGCACTCGTAGGCCTGATGCGTGGTGCTGGCACTGGTGGTATTGGCCGAGGACACGCACAGGAAGCCTAGTGCGGGGAGCTGCTACCGGAGGGCTGGGGTGTGGAGGTGGTACTGGATAGACCGGACCGTGCAGGCGCACTGGAGCTCTTGAGCACCGAGCCTACCCAACCTTACCTGGCTGAATACTCGGTCGCCCTGCCAGTGCTGCGAGGTGGAATAGCCCGCACTGGGCTATGTTGTCCCCTCATGACTATTTACAGGAGAGGACAGCTTCCCCTCTCTCTCAGTCCCGTGTACTTTTCAGGTGAAGGAGGTTGACTTTAGGACTATTGTGTAGTAATGGGCTGTGGAATGTATTAACCCTCCTCCGTCACCACGTCTAGCCTGCTATGAGAAGACGCGTTGTTATCGTCACCACGTCTAGCCTGCTATGAGAAGACACGGTGTAACCGTCACCACGTCTAGCCTGCTACGAGAAGACACAGTGTAACCGTCACCACGTCTAGCCTGCTATGAGAAGACACGGTGTAACCGGCCACCACGCCTAGCCTGCTATGAGAAGACACGGTGTAACCGTCACCACGTCTAGCCTGCTACATGAGAAGACACGGTGTAACCGTCACCACGTCTAGCCTGCTACGAGAAGACACAGTGTAACCGTCACCACGTCTAGCCTGCTATGAGAAGACACGGTGTAACCGTCACCACGTCTAGCCTGCTACGAGAAGACACGGTGTAACCGTCACCACGTCTAGCCTGCTACGAGAAGACACAGTGTAACCGTCACCACGTCTAGCCTGCTATGAGAAGACACGGTGTAACATTTTCCACTTCCAGCTCGTCTGTTATGGTCTTACATTTATAATGACTTGAGGCTACCTGGGGCGGTACCTGCCGGGGCGGCAGCGTAGCCTAGCGGTTAGAGAGTTGGACGAGTAACCGAAAGGTTGCAGGATTGAATCCCCGAGCTGACAAGGTAAAAATCTGTTGTTCTGCCTACTGAACAAGGCAGTTAACCCACTGTTCATAGGCTGTCATTGAAAATAAGAATTTGTCTCTCTAACTGACTTGCCTAGTTAAATAGAGGTACAATAAAGAAACTTCTGTATGTCTCAGTTCTATTGCTGCAGACCAATGGTCCTTTAGACTTTCTGTCCTTCTCTTCTATAGCCCAGTACCTGGGAATACAATAACTTCTATAGCCCAGTAACGGGAATACAATAACTTCTACCCAGCCCAGTAATGGGAATACAATAACTTCTATAGCCCAGTAGTGGGAATACAATAACTTCTATAGCCCAGTGGTAGAATACAATAACTTCTACAGCCCAGTAACGGGAATATAATAACTTCTACAGTCACTAAGAACGGAATACAATAACTTAGCCCAGTAACAGAAATACAATAATTCTACAGCCCAGTAACGGGAATACAATAACTTCTATAGCACAGTAACGGGAATACAATAACTTCTACAGCCCAGTAACGGGAATACAATAACGTTTACAGCACAGTAACGGGAATACAATAACTTCTACAGCCCAGTAATGGGAATACAATAACTTCTACAGCCCAGTAGTGGGAATACAATAACTTCTATAGCCCAGTAGTGGGAATACAATAACTTCTACAGCCCAGTAACGGGAATACAATAACTTCTATAGCCCAGTAACGGGAATACAATAACTTCTATAGCCCAGTAGGGCACACCTCTACAGCCCATAGAATATAATAACTTCTACAGCCCAGTAGTAGAATACAATAACTCTATAGCCCAGTAACAGGAATACAATAACTTCTATGGCCCAGTAGGGAAATACCATAACTTCTATGGCCCAGTAATTCTATATCTAGTAGAATACAATAACTTCAACAGCCCAGAATGGAATGCATTAACTTCACATTTACCAGTAGGAATGCACCATCACAGCCCATAACGGGATACAATAACTTGGCTACCTATTTGTAACGGGAATACAATAACTTCTACAGCCCAGTAATGGGAATACAATAACTTCAACAGCCCATTAACGTAATGGGAATGCATTAACTTCTACAGCCCAGTAGTGGGAATGCAATCCGCTTCTAATAATTTCAACCCAGTAGTGGGAATACAATAACTTCTACAGCCAGTGGTGGAATACGAATAGCGTCTATAGCCCAGTAACGGGAATATAATAACTTCTATAGCCCAGTAACGGGAATGCAATAACTTCTATGGCCAATGGCGAGAATTACAATAGCTGCAGCCCAGTAGTGGGAATACAATAACTTCTATGGCCCAGTAACGAAATACAATAACTTCTACAGCCCGAGTAGTGGGAATACAATAACTTCTATAGCCCAGTAATGGGAATACAATAACTTCTACAGCCCAGTAATGGGAATAAAATAACCGACAGCCCAGTAGTGGGAATAAATAACGTCTATGGCCAGTAATGGGAATATAATAACTTCTATGCCCAGTAGTGGGAATACAATAACTTCTACAGCCCAGTAACGTGGGAATACAATAACTCCTACAGCCCAGTAGTGGGAATACAATAACTAGAGCCCAGTAGTGGGAATACAATAACTTCTACAGCCCAGTAATGAGGAATAAAATAACTTCTACAGCCCAGTAACGGGAATACAATATAATAACTTCTATAGCCCAGTAGTGGGAATACAATAACTTCTACAGCCCAGTAGTGGGAATATAATAACTTCTATAGCCCAGTAGTGGGAAATACAATAACTTCTACAGCCCAGGAGTGGAATACAATAACTTCTACAGCCCAGTAGTGGGAATACAATAACTTCTACAGCCCAGTAGTGGGAATACAATACATCTATAGCCCATGATAGCGAGAATATAATAACTTCTATAGCCCAGTAACGGGAATACAATAACTTATATAGCCCAGTAGTGGGAATGCAATAACTTCTACAGCCCAGTAACGGAATGCAATCAGCACTCAGCCAAGTAATGGGAATACAATAACTTCTACAGCCCAGTAATGGGAATACAATAACTTCTACAGCCCAGCAACAGAGAATACAATAACTTCTATAGCCCATTAGGAATACAATAACTTATACAGCCCAATGGGAATACAGCGCTTCTATAGCACAGTAAGGACAATAACTTACACAGCCTATAAAGTGAATAATAACGTTTACAGCCCAGTAACAACAATTAATTTCTACAGCCCAGTAATGGGAATACAATAACTTCTACAGCCCATTAGTGGGAATACAATAACTTCTACACAGCCCAGTAACGGGAATACAATAACTTCTACAGCCCGGCAGTGGGAATACAATAACTTCAACGATATAATACTTCTATGAATACAATAACTTCTACAGCCCAGTAACGGGAATACAATAACTTCTATGGCCCAGTAGTGGGAATACAATAACTTCTACAGCCCAGTAACGAATACAATAACTTCTACAGCTGAACAGTAATGACTAAATACAATAACTTCTATAGCCCAGTAACGGAATACAATAACTATGGCACAGCCCAGTAGTGGGAATAATAACTTCAACAGCCCAGTAATGGGAATACAATAAGTTCTACAGCCCAGTAGTGGGGAATGCAATAACTTCTACAGCCCAGTAACGGGAATACAATAACTTCTACAGCCCAGTAGTGGGAATACAATAACTTCTACAGCCCAACAGGAATACAATAACTTCTATGGCCAGTAACGGGGGAATACAATAACTTCTATAGCCCAGTAGTGGGAATACAATAACTTCTATAGCACAGTAGTGGGAATACAATAACTTCTACAGCCCAGTAACAGGAATACAATAACTTTACAGCCCAGTAACGGGAATACAATAACTTCTACAGCCCAGTAACGGGAATACAATAATTCTATAGCCCAGTAACGGGAATACAATAACTTCTATAGCCCCAGTAATGGGAATACAATAACTTCTATAGCTTGATAACAGAAATACAATAACTTCTATAGCCCAGTAACGGGAATACAATAACTTCTAAAGCCCAGTAACGGGAATACAATAACTTCTACAGCCCAGTAGTGAGAATACAATAACTTCTATAGCCCAGTAATGGGAATACAATTACTTCTACAGCCCAGTAATGGGAATACAATAACTTCTACAGCCCAGTAGTGGGAATACAATAACTTCAACAGCCCAGTAATGGGAATGCATTAACTTCTACAGCCCAGTAGTGGGAATGCAATCACTTCTACAGCCCAGTAACGGGGATACAATAATTTCTACAGCCCAGTAACGGGAATACAATAACTTCTACAGCCCAGTAACGGGAATACAATAACTTCTATAGCCCATTAACGGGAATACAATAACTTCTACAGCCCAGTAACGGGAATACAATAACTTCTATAGCCCAGTAATGGGAATACAATAACTTCTACAGCCCATTAGTGGGAATACAATAACTTCTACAGCCCAGTAGTGGGAATACAATAACTTCTACAGCCCAGTAACGGGAATACAATAACTTCTATAGCCCAGTAATGGGAATACAATTACTTCTACAGCCCAGTAATGGGAATACAATAACTTCTATAGCCCAGTAACGGGAATACAATAACTTCTACAGCCCAGTAATGGGAATACAATAACTTCTATAGCCCAGTAACGGGAATACAATAACTTCTACAGCCCATTAGTGGGAATACAATAACTTCTACAGCCCAGTAGTGGGAATACAATAACTTCTACAGCCCAGTAACGGGAATACAATAACTTCTATAGCCCAGTAGCTGGAATACAATTACTTCTACAGCCAGTAATGGGAATACAATAACTTCTATAGCCCAGTAACGGGAATACAATAACTTCTAAGCCCAGTAATAGGAATACAATAACCTAGCACTGGGAATACAATAACTTCTATAGCCCAGTAGTGGGAATACAATGCTTTCTACAGCCCAGTAACGGGGGAAATACAATAACTTCTACAGCCCAGTAACAGTAACAAAATACAATAACTTCTATAGCCCAGTAACGTGGGAATACAAGAACTTCTATAGCCCAGCAATGGGAATACAATAACTTCAACAGCCCAGTAATGGGAATACAATAACTTCTACAATAACCCAGTAATGTGGGAATACAATAACTTCTACAGCCCAGTAACAGGAATACAATAACTTCTATAGCCCAGTAACAGAAATACAATAACTTCTATAGCCCAGTAACGGGAATACAATAAGTTCTACAGCCCAGTAACGGGAATACAATAACTTCTACAGCCCAGTAACGGGAATACAATAACTTCTACAGCCCAGTAGTGGGAATGCAATAACTTCTACAGCCCAGTAACAGGAATACAATAACTTCTACAGCCCAGTTGTGGGAATACAATAACTTCTATAGCCCAGTAGTGGGAATACAATAACTTCTACAGCCCAGTAGTGGGAATACAATAACTTCTACAGCCCAGTAACGGGAATACAATAACTTCTACAGCCCAGTAACAGGAATACAATAACTTCTACAGCCCAGTAACGGGAATACAATAACTTCTATAGCCCAGTAACGGGAATACAATAACTTCTATAGCCCAGTAACAGAAATACAATAACTTCTATAGCCCAGTAACGGGAATACAATAAGTTCTACAGCCCAGTAACGGGAATACAGCGCTTCTACAGCCCAGTAACGGAATACAATAACTTCTACAGCCCAGTGTAGGAATACAATAACTATAGCCCAGTAATGGGAATACACTACTTCTACAGCTCAGTAATGGGGAATACAATAACTTCTACAGCCCAGTAGTGGGAATACAATAACTTCAACAGCCCAGTAATGGGAATGCATTAATGCCCATAGTAATGCAATTCTACAGCCCAGTAACAGGGATACAATAATTTGCAACCAACGGGGAATTCTACAGCCCAGTAACGGGGATACAATAATTTCTACAGCCCAGTAACGGGAATACAATAACTTCTATAGCCCAGTAATGGGAATACAAATAACTTCTATAGCCCATTAACGGGAATACAATAACTTCTACAGCCCAGTAACGGAATACAATAACTTCTACAGCCCAAGCAGAATACAATAACTTCTATAGCCCATTAGTGGGAATACAATAACTTCTACAGCCCAGTAATGGGAATACAATAACTTCTATGGCCAATGTAGGGAATACAATAACTTCTACAGCCCAGTAACGGGAAATAACAATAACTTCTACAGCCCATTAGTGGGAATACAATAACTTTTACAGCCCAGTAATGGGAATACAATAACTTCTATAGCCCAGTAACGGGAATACAATAACTTCTATAGCCCAGTAATGGGAATACAATAATTTCTATAGCCCAGTAACTTCTATGGGAATACAATAACTTCTACAGCCCATTAGTGGGAATACAATACTTCTATAGCCCAGTAGCGGGAATACAATAGCTTCTATAGCCCAGTAACGGGAATACAATAACTTCTATAGCCCAGTAATGGGAATACAATAACTACTACAGCCCAATGGGAATACAATAATTTCTTCTAACAGCCCAGTAACGGGAATACAATAACTTCTATAGCCCAGTAATGGGAATACAATAACTTCTATAGCCCAGTAACGGGAATACAATAACTTCTATAGCCCAGTAGTGGGAATACAATAACTTCTACAGCCCAGTAACGGGAATACAATAACTTCTACAGCCCAGTAACGGGAATACAATAAGTTCTATAGCCCAGCAATGGGAATACAATAACTTCTACAGCCCAGTAACGGGAATACAATAACTTCTACAGCCCAGTAGTGGGAATACAATAACTTCTACAGCCCAGTAACAGGAATACAATAACTTCTACAGCCCAGTAACGGGAATACAATAACTTCTATAGCCCAGTAACGGGAATACAATAACTTCTACAGCCCAGTAACGGGAATACAATATCTTCTACAGCCCAGTAACGGGAATACAATAACTTCTATAGCTTAGCAGAATACAATAACTAACAGGAATACAATAACTTCTGTGGTGTAGGCCCAGTAACAGAAATACAATAACTTCTATAGCCCAGTAACGGGAATACAATAAGTTCTACAGCCCAGTAACGGGAATACAATAACTTCTACAGCCCAGTAACGGGAATACAATAACTTCTACAGCCCAGTAGTGGGAATACAATAACTTCTATAGCCCAGTAATGGGAATACAATAACTTCTACAGCCCAGTAGTGGGAATACAATAACTTCTACAGCCCAGTAGTGGGAATACAATAACTTCACAGCCCAGTAATGGGAATGCATTAATCACTTCTACAGCCCAGTAGTACAATAATTTCTACAGGGAAATACAATCACTTCTACAGCCCAGTAACGGGGATACACATAGCCCATTTAACGGGAATACAATAGCCCAGTAACGGGAATACAATAACTTCTATAGCCTAGCAATGGGAATACAATAACTTCTACAGCCCATTAACGGGAATACAATAACTTCTACAGCCCAGTAGTGGGGAATACAATAACTTCTACAGCCCAGTAACAGGAATACAATAACTTCTACAGCCCAGTAATGGGAATACAATAACTTTTATAGCCCAGTAATGGGAATACAATAACCACACAGCCCAGTAACGGAATACAATAACTTCTGGCAGCCCAGTAACGGGAATACCAATAACTTCTATAGCCATTGAGTGGAATACAATAACTTCTACAGCCCAGTAACAGAAATACAATAACTTCTATAGCCCATAGAATACAATTACTTCAGTATTAATGGGAATACAATAACTTCTATAGCCCAGTAGCAGGAATACAATAACTTCTACAGCCCAGTAGTGGGAATACAATAACTTCTACAGCCCAGTAACGGGAATACAATAACTTCTATAGCCCAGTAACGGGAATACAATAACTTCTACAGCCCAGTAGTGGGAATACAATAACTTCTACAGCCCAGTAGTGGGAATACAATAACTTCAACAGCCCAGTAATGGGAATGCATTAACTTCTACAGCCCAGTAGTGGGAATGCAATCACTACAGCCCAGTGGTGGGATACAATAACTTTACTACAGCCCAGTAACGGGAATACAATAACTTCTACAGCCCAGTAACGGGAATACAATAACTTCTATAGCCCATTAACGGGGAATAAATAACTTCCAGCCCAGTAACGGGAATACAATAACTTCTACAGCCCAGTAACGGGAATACAATAACTTCCACAGCCCAGTAACGGAATACAATAACGTTTTCTAGGCACAGTAACGGGAATACAATAATCTCTACAGCCCAGTAATGGGAATACACAATTTCTACAGCCATGTGAGGGAATACAATAACTTCTACAGCCCAGTAGTGGGAATGCAATAACTTCTACAGCCCAGTAACAGGAATACACACCTATAGCCCAGTAATGGGAAAACAATTACTTCTACAGCCCAGTAGTGGAAAATAACAACAGCCCAGTAATGGAGTCATTAACTTCTGCCCAGTAACGGGAATGCAATCACTTCTACAGCCCAGAAGGGGATACAATAACTTCTACAGCCCAGTAACGGGAATACAATAACTTCTATAGCCCAGTAGTAACCCAGCCCAGTAATGGGAATACAATAACTTCTACAGCCCAATGCAACGGGAATACGATAATTTCTATAGCCCAGTAACGGGAATACAATAACTTCTACAGCCCAGTAACAGGAATACAATAACTTCCATAGCCCAGTAGTGGGAATACAAGAAACTTCTATGGCCCAGTAGTGGGAATACAATAACTTCTACAGCCCAGTAACAGGAATACAATAACTTCTACAGCCCAGTAACGGGAATACAATAACTTCATATATAGCCCAGTAATGGGAATACAATAACTTCTATAGCCCAGTAACAGAAATACAATAACTTCTATAGCCCAGTAACGGAATACAATATCTTCAGTAACGGGAATCTACAGCCCAGTAACGGGAATACAATAACTTCTACAGCCCAGTAACAGAAATACAATAACTTCTATAGCCCAGTAATTAGGAATAAGGTTCTATAGCCCAGTAACAGGAATACAATAACTTCTACAGCCCAGTAACGGGAATACAATAACTTCTATAGCCCAGTAAGAATACTTATAATTTCTATAGGTAACAGAATACAATAACTTCTATAGCCCAGTAATGGGAATACATTAACTTCTACAGCCCAGTAGGGAATACAATAACTTCTACAGCCTTCAGTAACGGGGATACAATAATTTCAACAGCCCAGTAACAGGAATACTATAACTTCTATACCAATGTGGAATACAACAATAACTCAGTAATGGGAATACAATAACTCCTATGCCCAGTAACGGAATACAAATATACTTCTACAGCCCAGTAGTGGGAATACAATAACTTCTATAGCCCAAATGGGAATACAATAATCAAGCAGCCAAGTAGTTGGAATACAATAACTTATATAGCCCAGTAGTGGTGAATACAGTAAATAACTCCTACAGCCCAGTAACGGGAATACAATATCTTCTACAGCCCAGTAGTGGGAATACAATAACTTATATAGCCCAGTAGTTGGAATACAATAACTTCTATAGCCCAGTAACGGGAATACAATAACTTCTATAGCCCAGTAACGGGAATACAATAACTTCTATAGCCCAGTAACGGGAATACAATAACTTATATAGCCCAGTAGTGGGAATACAATAACTTATATAGCCCAGTAGTGGGAATACAATAACTTATATAGCCCAGTAGTTGGAATACAATAGCTTCTATAGCCCAGTAACGGGAATACAATAACTTATATAGCCCAGTAGTTGGAATACAATAGCTTATATAGCCCAGTAACGGGAATACAATAATTTCTATGGCCAGTAACGGAATACAATACTTCTAGCCCAATTGGAATAAAATAACTTCTATAGCCCAGTAACGGGAATACAAAACTTCTACAGCCCAGTAGTGGGAATACAATAACTTCTACAGCCCAGTAACAGGAATACAATAACTTCTGCAGCCCAGTAACGGGAATACAATAACTTCTACAGCCCAGTAATGGGAATACAATAACTTCTATGAGCCCAGTAGCGGAATATAATAATTTCTATAGCCCAGTAACGGGAATACAATATCTTCTACAGCCCAGTAGAATACGATAATTTCTATGGGAATACAATAACTTCTATAGCCCAGTAACAGAAATACAATAACTTCTATGGCCCAGTAGTGGGAATACAATAACTTATATAGCCCAGTATCGGGAATACGATAACTTCTATAGCCCAGTAACGGGAATACAATAACTTCTATAGCCCAGTATCGGGAATACGATAACTTCTATAGCCCAGTAACGGGAATACAATAACTTCTATAGCCCAGTATCGGGAATACAATAACTTCTATAGCCCACTTTACTTCTAAGAGAACATGTCTGATCATTAGACTTTAAATGCAGTCACTGTCAGCCAGGTGATTTTCACAACAACAAAACATTACAGTGGGGGAAAAACAACGACTTTACTATCATATGCAACCAGATATGTTAAGTCCATACAGTGGGGTAAAAAAAGTTTTTAGTCAGCCACCAATTGTGAAAGTTCTCCCACTTAAAAAGATGAGAGAGGCCTGTAATTTCTATCATAGGTACACTTCAACTATGACAGACAAAAATGAGAAATTTCTTTTCCAAAAATCACATTGTAGGATTTTTAATGAATTTATACATGTTGAACACACCCGTCTCCTAGTGATGACATAATGGCCTTTCTTTTTATTCCTGCTAAAGAGTCTTATCTGAAGAATGTCCTAACACACTCACTCCCTCTCCCGTCTGTTTCATATATTCTCTATGATTTGACTTAAAATTGAATTTGCCGAGACGCAGGAAAATCCATAGGTAATTAGGGGGCGAGAGCTTGGAGGTGATTACTGTAGGAATGTAGATCAATGGCTCTTAATGACTTGTCAAAAAACACATGTGATTGGTCTGAGGTTTATACACATCAACAACAGAGTCTGCTGACGATGAGTGGTCACTATTACAGTAGTAGATATATTTAAAGGAGCAATCTGCATTCATTCATTCATTTAGTTTTTTTTACTTTTAAACATGCCCCTGTGTAGAGTTTCTTCTAACTCCTCCTCTGACGAAGAGGTGGAACAAGGATCGGACCAAAATGCAGCGTGGTTAGTTAGATACATCTTAATGAAGATGAAACACGAACAATAATAAAACAACAAACGGAAAACCGAAACAGCCCTATCTGGTGCAACAAACACAGAGACAGGAACAATCACCCACAAACACACAGTGAAACCCAGGCTACCTAAGTATGGTTCCCAATCAGAGACAATGACTAAACACCTGCCTCTGATTGAGAACCATCAGGCCAGACACAGAAACAGACAAACAAGACATCCAACATAGAATGCCCACTTCAGATCACACCCTGACCAACCAAAACATAGATAAATAAACTATGGTCAGGGTGTGACACTCTGTAATTACAGGGATCACACACTGACCAACCAAAACATAGAAACATACAACATAGTGGTCAGGGTGTGACACTCTGTACTTAAATGTTATTACAGTAGTGCAGATATAGAGCGTAAAGGGACAATCTGCGATTCATTCTGAAATTCTGGGACAGCGAAGCATTGTTTCTTCTTTAGTCTTTATCAACTTTGGATTTGAGGTATTTCCATCCATATCGGTTGAACTGTTTAGAAAATACAGCCCTTTTTTCTACATCGTCCCCCATTCTAAGGAGCAAAAATATTGGGACAAATTTATTTATATGTTTATTAAAGTAGTAAAAAGTTAGGTATTTGGTCCCGTATTCATATCAGTGACGTCAAAATTGTGACTCCACCATTTTGTTGGATGCTTGTTGCTTGTTTTGGTTGTGTTTCAGAATATTTTGTTCATTTGTCCCAACACTTTTTCACCTAAAATGGAGGGACTATGTACAACAAAAAAAGTGCTGTAATTGTTAAACAGTTCAACCGATATGGATGGAAATACACCCAAATTAAAACTGACAGTCTGCACTTTAACCTTAGTCATTTTTGTTTCAAATCCAAAGTGTTGATTTTATTAAGAGCCAAAGAAAATCAAGAATACTTCACTGACCCAATAACCACGAAGGGCCCTGCATAAAACCCCATGGATTCTTAAAGAATATAGTTTAGACATGACTCATGAGCTTAGTTCAACTGTCGCTCCCCATCAGAACCCAAAATATATGTTTTGTGTTACGCCAAAGAACAAATATAATATCATAAACAAATACTGTATAGCCTCAAATCTATAATCCTGGAAACCATGGATGGCCAGTCCTTACACCCACAGCTTTCTTTTTCAAGCCCCCAGGCCTCGGCTGTTTATCAAAACAGTGTTTTGGGGGGAGGTGGTCTTGTTGTTCTTTTTTAAGCAGGTTGGCATATTTCAACGTGCAGAGTAGAATAGCCACGGTTCCACTTGCTGTAATTTCACCCAGTAAATATAGAGAGATGGGTAGATGAGTTGTCACCCTTATTACCTCATTACAGAATGTAATACAGTAATAACATTGTTGTTTCCGGCAGGCCATATTAACCTGGGTCACCGTGAAGGAAGAGACTCGGTTAGCTGAAAGCCTCTATGCTTCCAATGGAACCTATTGTCTATACCATTGCACTGATTTAACCTGTGGTCAAACAATAGAACACTAAGGATTAGAACACTAAGGATTAGAACACTAAGGGATTAGAACACTAAGAACACTAAGATTAGAACACTAATTAGAACACTAAGATTAGAACACTAAGGATTAGAACTATTTGTGACGGAGACAAAAGTTTATTTATTACTATTTTTTTTTTTTACAACATCTTTGTTTCCGTGGCAATTAATATGCTCTCACCTCAGCCCTTTTCTGAAAATGAACCGAGACATTAAAAACACATTTACTGTGTAAATACTGTAATTGGGGAGTTTGATTAAATATCCCCTCCCAGGTGACAGTTAATAGTCTGTCTTTTTTGACTCCTCTCAGCCTACTGTAGATATCTGGATATATCTGGAATGAGAACTAATCCTTTTCTGTTGCGTTTATCATTTCTCTGACCACAGTTTCTCAGTGCAGTTGAGTAAACTGGGGATGGGATTGAATTGATTTAATTTTTCTTTGAGAAATAAGACAGAAGAATTTGAGTGTTCTAATGAGAACGATACGGGGTTAATTGTTCTCAATGGCGTCGGCTTCAGCACCAACAGACTTGACCTAGTGTTCTTCTCTTCTTACATGTAACTTAGTCACGAGTACATTTCCAACAGAAGCTACACAACAGAGCTGCGCACTAATTGACTATTCGTAGCAAAGGTGATGTGTGGGAGGGAGGGGGCTATTTTAAAACCTAGAGAGGGAGGGAAAGAAGAGAGGAGAGAGAGGGGGAGGGAGGGGAGGAGAGGAGAGGGAGGGGAGGGGGGGAGGGGAGGGAGGGGAGGGGAGGGAGCGGAGGGGAGGGAGGGAGAGGGAGGGAGGGAGGGGGAGGGGAGGGGAGGGGAGGGAGGGAGGGGGAGGGGAGGGGAGGGGAGAGGGGGAGGGAGGAGGAGGAGGGAGAGGAGAGGGAGGGGAGGGAGGGAGGGGAGGGGAGGGGGAGGGAGGGAGAGGAGGGGAGAGGGGAGGGAGGGGAAGGAGGGAGGGAGGGGGGAGGGAGGGGAGGGAGGGGGAGACACTGAAAGGGAGGGGGAGGGAGGGAGGGAGCTTATCAAGAGGCTACAAGTGCAGTAGCAGTAGAAACCCCCCAGGAGAGATGCTGTGATAGGGAGGGTTAGTGCAGCAGTAGAAACCCCCCAGGGGAGATGCTGGAGATGGGTTAGGTTAGTGCAGAGGGAGATAAGAATAAGGAATAAGGAATAGATGCTGTAATGGTTTTAAAGTAGAAACCTGAGAGATGCTGTGATAGGTTAGGTTAGTGCAGCGCTATCACAAGAGGCTAAATGGGTTAGGTTAGCAGTAGAAACCCCCAGGAGAGATGCTGTGATAGGGTTAGGGTTAGTGCAGCAGTAGAAACCCCAGGGGAGATGCTGTGATGGGTTAGGGTTAGTGTGCAGCAGTAGAAACCCCAGGGAGAGATGCTGCAATAGGGTTAGGGTTAGTGCAGCAGAAACCCCCAGGGGAGATGCTGTGATAGGTTAGGTTAGTGCAGTAGAAACCCCCAGGGAGAGATGCTGTAATGGGTTAGGTTAGTGCAGCAGAAAACCCCCAGGGGGAGATGCTGTGATGGGTTAGGGTTAGTGCAAGCAGTAGAAACCTGGGGAGATGCTGTAATGGATTAGGGTTAGTGCAGCAGTAGAAACCCCCCAGGGGAGATGCTGTGATAGGTTAGGGGTTAGTGCAGCAGTAGAAACCCCCAGGGGGAGATGCTGTGATAGGTTAGGGTTAGTGCAGTAGAAACCCCAGGAGGAGATGCTGTGATGGGTTAGGGTTAGTGCAGCAGTAGAAACCCCCCAGGGGAGATGCTGTAATGGGTTAGGTTAGTAGCAGTAGAAACCCCCAGGAGAGATGCTGTGATGGATTAGGGTTAGGTGCAGCAGTAGAAACCCCCAGGAGAGATGCTGTGATGGATTAGGTTAGTGCAGCAGTAGAAACCCCCAGGAGAGATGCTGTGATGGATTAGGTTAGTGCAGCAGTAGAAATCCCCACCAGGGGAGATGCTGTAATAAATAGGGTTATGCAGCAGTAGAAACCCCCACAGGAGAGATGCTGTGATGGATTAGGTTAGTGCAGTAGCAGAACCCCCCAGGGAGATGCTGTGATGGATTAGGGTTAGTGCAGCAGAAAACCCCAGGAGAGATGCTGTGATGGGTTAGGGTTAGTGCAGCAGTAGAAACCCCCCAGGGGGAGATGCTGTGATGGATTAGGGTTAGTGCAGCAGTAGAAACCCCCCATGGAGATGCTGTGATGGGTTAGGGCTAGTGCAGCAGTAGAAACCCCCAGGAGAGATGCTGTGATGGATTAGGTTAGTGCAGCAGTAGAAACCCCCAGGGGAGATGCTGTAATGGGTTAGGGTTAGTGCAGCAGTAGAAACCCCCAGGAGAGATGCTGTGATGGGTTAGGTTAGTGCAGCAGTAGAAACCCCAGGGGAGATGCTGTGATGGGTTAGGGTTAGTGCAGCAGTAGAAACCCCCCAGGGAGATGCTGTGATGGGTTAGGGTTAGTGCAGCAGTAGAAACCCCCACAGGAGAGATGCTGTGATGGATTAGGGTTAGTGCAGCAGTAGAAACCCCCAGGAGAGATGCTGTGATGGGTTAGGGTTAGTGCAGCAGTAAACCCCCAGGGGAGATGCTGTGATGGGTTAGGGTTAGTGCAGCAGTAGAAACTCCCAGGGAGATGCTGTGATGGGTTAGGTTAGTGCAGCAGTAGAAACCCCCAGGGGAGAGCTGTGATGGGTTAGGGTTATGCAGCAGTAGAAACCCCCAGGGAGATGCTGTGATGGGTTAGGGTTAGTGCAGCAGTAGAAACCCCCCAGGGGAGATGCTGTGAATGGGGTTAGGTGCAGCAGTAGAAACCCCCAGGAGAGATGCTGTGATGGATTAGGGTTAGTGCAGCAGTAGAAACCCCCACAGGAGAGATGCTGTGATGGTGTGACTACCATGGAGGAGGGATGCTGTAATGGTGTGACTACCACAGAGAGAGGATGCTGTAATGGTGTGACTACCACAGAGGGAGGATGCTGTAATGGTGTGACTACCACAGAGGGAGGATGCTGTAATGGTGTGACTACCACAGAGGGAGGATGCTGTAATGGTGGGACTAACAGTAAAATACTGAAAATACTACAACTTCTCAGTGGAGCAGTACAGTAAATACTACCACTTCTCAGGGGAGGAGTACAGTAATGGTGACTACTTCACAATGGAGCAGATGCTGTAATGGTGTGACTACTCAGTGAGCAGTACAGTAAATACTAACTTCTCAATGGAGCAGTACAGTAAATACTACAACTTCTCAATGGAGCAGTACAGTAAATACTACAACTTCTCAGTGGAGCAGTACAGTAAATACCTACAACTTCCTCAATGGAGCAGTACAGTAAAGTCAGCCACCAATTGGGTAGCAAGTTCTCCCACTTAAAAAGTTGAGAGAGGCCTATACTTCTTCATGGAGGTACAGTAATTTCAACAGACAAAATGAGTTTTTTTTCCCTGTGAAAATTCACATTGTTGATTTTTGACATATTTGCAAATTAGTGGAAAAGTACAGTATTTGGTCAATAACAAAAGTTGTCCTATACTAGGCAAAAGTATTTGTTGGCAGCCACCAGGTCAAATGTTTTCCCACTAACTGTACATGATTACCGTAGGTTCTAAAGTTCATCATAGGTACACTTCAACTATGACAGACAAAATGAGTTATTTTTTAGAAATTATCATTGATTTTTTTTATTTTGATTAATTTATTTAAGAACAAATTCTTATGGTGGGAACAGTGGGTAACTGGTCAAGAACAAAAGATTTATCTCAATACTTTGTTAATACCTTTGTTGATCAAGTCCAAGGTCAACCACTAGGCTACCCTAGTCAGTTAACTTACATGGTGTAGAGATACACTGGTTGGTATGTTCATCTTTAGGTACATGATAAAACGAGTGTTCCGAACTGCATTATTATTGATTATTGATTATTATTATCATAGATGATAAGATAAATAACATTATGATCTTATGCTAGTGTATGAGATGATACACTGGCAACATCCAGCCATCTTTGGTGTATGCATGATAAACGAAAGATCTTATGCTAGTGTATGACCTATAAGATAACAATAATACAATCTTATGATTGTGTATGATGATAAGATAACAACATTACGATCTTATGCTAGTGTATGAGATGATAAGATAACAACATTACGATCTTATGCTAGTGTATGAGATGATAAGATAACAACATTACGATCTTATGCTAGTGTATGAGATGATAAGATAACAACATTACGATCTTATGCTAGTGTATGAGATGATAAGAACAACATTACGATCTTATGCTATGTATGAGATGATAAGATAACAACATTACGATCTTATGCTAGTGTATGAGATGATAAGATAACAACATTACAATCTTATGCTAGTGTATGAGATGATAAGATAACAACATTACGATTTATGCGTTAGTGTATGAGATGATAAGATAACAACATTACGATCTTATGCTAGTGTATGAGATGATAAGATAACAACATTACGATCTTAGTGCTAGTATGAGATGATAAGATAACAACATTACGATCTTATGCTAGTGTATGAGATGATAAGGATAACAACATTACGATCTTATGATTGTGTATGAGATGATAAGATAACAACATTACGATCTTATGCTAGTGTATGAGATGATAAGATAACAACATTATGATCTTATGCTAGTGTATGAGATGATAAGATAACAACATTACGATCTTATGCTTGTGTATTAGATGGCAGGATTAACAACCTTATAAACAGTAGCTGGATTCTGTAGCAGAGACAGCTATATCTGTTTGTACAGTGGGCCGTCTATATTAAATTGCATATCCACTGTCAAGAAAGACACTTGTTGTTGGATAAACCTGCTTGAAATGTAATTTCATATGAACATGAATAGAAGTTATTATGAATTTTCTTATATTATATATTTGATTTTATCTGATTTATATATTTTTTCTGATACTTCAAGGGGGTCTTAAAATTCAAAATCAAATCAAATCACATTTTATTTGTCACATACACATGGTTAGCAGATGTTAATGCTAGTGTAGTGAAATGCTTGTGCTTCTAGTTCCGACAATGCAGTAGTAACTAACGAAAAATTCTAACCTAACAATTCCACAAACTACTCCCTTATACACACAAGTGTAAAGGATAAAGAATATGTACATAAAGATATATGAATGAGTGATGGTACAGAACTGCATAGGCAAGATGCAGTAGATGGTATCGAGATGATTAATGTAGAGTATGTAAACAAAGTGGCATAGTTAAAGTGGCTAGTGATACATGTATTACATAAAGATGCAGTAGATGATAGAGTACAGTATATACATATACAGAGATGAGTAATGTAGGGTATGTAAACATTATATGTTTACATAAGTGGAATTGTTTAAAGTGTCTAGTGATACATTTTTTTACATCAATTCCCATCAATTCCCATTATTAAAGTGAGCTAGAGTTGAGTCAGTATGTAGGCTAAAAATGTAAATCAAATAGCTGAAAGATCCCTGGTTTGACCTTCTAAAAACAATTCCATGCAGCTTAGCAACCCCCCCCCCCCCCCCCAGGTTAGACAGGGAGTAGACTTGTATAGGGTAATACACTACATAACTAAAATTATGTGACACTTGCTCGTTGAACATCTCATTCCAAAATCATGGGCATTAATATGGAGGTCGGGCACTGATGCTGGGCAATTAGGCCTGGCTCACAGTCATGCTCCAATTCATCCCAAAGGTGTTAGATGGGGTTGAGGTCAGGCTCTGGGCGCAGGCCAGTCAAGTTCTTCCACGCCGATCTCGTCAAACAATTCTGTATGGACCTCGCTCTGAAACAGGAAAGGGCCTTCCCAAACTGTCGTCACAAAGTTGGAAGTACAGGAAGTATCTAGAATGTCATTGTATGCTGTAGCTGCAAGATTTCCTTTCACTGAACTAAGGGGTTTAACCCAAAACCATGAAAAACAGTCCTGAACATCCTATGACTGTGCCACGTTGAAAGTCACTGAGCTCTTCAGTATGTCCATTCTACTGCCTTTGTTTTTTTTTCCTATGGAGATTGCATGGCTGTGTGCTCAATTTTATACACCTGTGTGCCTGAAATAGCCAAATCCACTACATTTTGAAGGGGTGTCCACATACTTTTGTATATATATATATATATATATATATGGTGTATTTATTTGATTTCTTCCCGTGCTGTGGTTTCCTCTCCTCCTGTCTGGGGTTGCAGTTTACAGTTTATTTTCCTGGGGCTGTGCTTCAGTGCGTTCCAGCCATTCATCAAGACAAGGAGTTCCATTATGTAGTGCAGTCAGCTGAAAATGAGGCTTTTGGGGAGGCGATGCTCATTCCTCCACTAATTCCACGCTCATCTTCTTCCTTCAATAGAGACACTTTTCTAACGTTTTAACCTGAATTGAAACTCTGTTCAGTTCAGCTGGCTGTGGATATTAATAGGGAATATATTCATTAGTCCTTCTAGGGATGTTGTGTCCCAAATAGCAGCCTATTCCCTGTAATTAAAGTGCACTACTTTTGACCTTAAAGAGCTATAGGGGTGCCATTTGGGACACACAGTCATTACGTACCTGAGCACACTAAACATTATGCACCATTTTCATGACACTGACCTGGTGAATCCAGGTGAAGTTTAGATCCCTTATCGGATGTCCCTTTGTTAAATCCCACTTCAAATCAGTGTAGATTAATGGAGAGGAGACAGGATAAAGGAGGATTTTTAAACCTTGAGACAATTGAGACATGGATTGAGTCTGTGTGCCACTCTAGAGGGTGTAAGTGCATTTGAACGGGGGTATGGGTAGTAGGTGCCACCGGGTTTTGTGCTCAAGAACTGCAACGCTGCTGGTTTTTCACACTCAATAGTTTTCGTGTGTATCAAGAATGATCCACCACCCAAAGGACATCCAGCCAACTTGACACAACTGTGGGGAAGCATTGGAGTCAACATGTGCCAGCAGCCCTGGGAACGCCAACACCTTGCCCCAAACAAATTAAGGCTATTCTGAGGGAAGGTGTTCCTAACATTTGGTATACTGAGAGGTATTGATGCAACGTTGCTCCCCAAATGTTCTGGTTTTAGTGAAATGAATCGAAGAGAAGTACGTTATCTTGTACATGGTGTATCTTCTGACATAGCAACAACATTATATGCAAAACAGTTGGATTTCGTAATCTAGCACATCCAATAATAAGCACCGAGCTCTGTTGACACAGCAACTTTTGAGGATTTTTCATTTTGTGGTTGTCATTTTCCAGAGTTGTTTCCGCGGATGGGGGGAGGGGGTCGTATTCTTTTTATTAGCATGACACAAACTGAAATAAATGTAAGAAAAAAAAAAAAAAAAGTATTTTGAAAAACAACATGCTCAGTGCTCCGCGTTAACATTTCACAAGATACACTTGTTTTTTGTTAGAGATTTTCGATATATAGCAGGACTTTTCAAATTAATGCTAGAATATGAAGATTACTACTTCATGGCTTCAAATCAATATCCATCTTACCTCTATATTGTTTTATGTCCTGTGGATTCGATAAGAAAGATGATAAGTTCAGAAGGTTAAGTAGCTTATCAGAATCCAGCATAGCTGATACGATGCAGATATCCAGTTAAGTGAGTCCAGCATGGTTGGCATCAGAATTATCCCAGCATGGCTGGTACGATGCAGATATCCATGCAGATATCCAGTAAGTGAGCCAGAATATGGCTGGTACTCAGATATCCAGTTATGAGTCGCAATCCAGCATGGCTGGTACGATGCAGATATCCAGTTAAGAGTCCAGCATGGCTGGTAATGATGGCGATCCAGTTAGGCTGGTAACAGTCCAGCATGGCTGGTACGATCCAGCAGATATCCAGTTAAGTGATGGCTGGTACTAGATATCAGTTATGTCAGAATCAGCATGGCTGGTACGATGCAGATATCCAGTCTTGCACAGATATCCAGTCCAGCATGGCTGATACGATGCAGATATCCAGTTAAGTGAGCACAGAGTCCAGCATGGCTGATACGATGCAGATATCCAAAGTCTTGCACAGAGTCCAGCATGGCTGACACGATGCAGATATCCAGTTTAAGCACAGAGTCCAGCATGGCTGGTACGATGCAGATATCTCAGTTGGCGAGCCTATCAGAATCCAGCAGCATACGGCAGATGACACGATGCATGGCTGATACGATGCAGATTTGTCAGAATCCAGCCTAGCTATACGATGCATTAATTGACAGTATCCAGCATAGCTGATACGATGCGGACCAGTTAAGTCTACAAGTCCACATGGCTAAACGATGCAGACCAGTCTTGCACAGAGTTCAGCATGGCTGACACGGGATCCCAGTCTTCACAGAGTTCAGCGGGTAAAGGGACCAGTCTTCTACCAGCATGGCTGATACGATGCAGAAGGGTCACCTTCCTCTTAACCTCATTAATTGACAGTAGTAAAGGGACCCTTCAATAAGGGTAAAGGGACCCTTTCTACAAGGGTAAAGGGTCCCTTTCACAAGGGCAAAGGGTCCCTTTCTACAAGGGTAAAGGGACCCCCTACAAGGGTAAATACTCCAATAACTTTTGAATGGATACGATGGAGACGTGAGGTTTGAACCACTGGGGTTTTCTTCAAGGACGATCGACACAGTTCTTTTCCCCGTTGCAGAAAGAGGTGTTTTTGATGAGAAACATTAGGTAGAGCAAACTACATATCATGATCATGGTAAGTGTAAAACCTTCAGAAATACATTCATGTACATACTCCCTCAATTGGCCCGACCAACCAGTGCTCCTTACTACTGGCTAACCAGGCTAAATCAAATCAAATCAAATTTTATTTGTCAGCATACACATGGTTAGCAGATGTTAATGTGAGTGTAAAGTGAAATGCTTGTGCTTCTATTCCGACAATGCAGTAATAACCAAATCTGTGCAATCTAACTAACAAATTCCAAAACTTCTGTCTTATACACAAGTGTAAGGGGATAAAGAATGTACATAAAGATATATGAATATGATGGCACAGAGCAGCATAGGCAAGATACAGTAGATGGTATAGAGTACAGTATATACATATGAGATGAGTATGTAAACAGCGGCATAGTTAAAGTGGCTAGTGATACATGGCTATATAAGGATGTAGATGATATAGAGTGTTAATATATAATGATACATATGAGATGAATAATGTAGGGTATGTAAACATTATATTAGGTAGCATTGTTTAAAGTGGCTAGTATATATTTTACATCATTTCCCATCAATTCCCATTATTAAAGTGGCTGGAGTTGAGTCAGTGTGTTACAGCTATCACTCAATGTTAGTGGTTGCTGTTTAACAGTCTGATGGCCTTGAGATAGAAGCTGTTTTTCAGTCTCTCTTTGTCCCAGCTTTGATGCACCTGTACTCACCTCGCCTCTGGATGATAGCGGGGTGAACAGGCAGTGGCTCGGTGGTTGCTGTCCTTGATGATCTTTATGGCCTTCCTGTAACATCGGGTGGTGTAGGTGTCCTGGAGGGCAGGTAGTTTGCCCCCGGTGATGCCAGTAGACCTCACTACCCTCTGAGAGCCTTACGGTTGTGCGAGGAGCAGTTGCCGAACCAGGCGTGATACAGCTGCCTGTGGAGTGGACCAATTCAGTTTGGTCGTGATGTGTATGCTGAGGAACTGAACTTACTAACCTACCATCACAGCATCGATGTGGATAGGGGGGTGATCCCTCTGCTGTTTCCTGATGTCCACAATCATCTCCTTAGTTTTGTTGACGTTGAGTGTGAGGTTATTTTCTGAGCACCATTCTCCGAGGGCCCTCACCTCCTCCCTGCAGGCTGTCTCGCGTTGTTGGTAATCAAGCCCACTGTTGTGTCGTCCGTAACGTGCCACGCTGGGTGAACAGGGAGTACAGGAGAGGGCTCAGAACGCAGACTGTGGGGCCCCAGTGTTGAGGATCAGAGGGGTGGAGATGTTAATTGCCTACCCTCACCACCTGGGGCGGCCCGTCAGGAAGTCCAGTACCCAGTTGCACAGGGCAGGGTCGAGACCCAGGGTCTCGAGCTTGATGACGAGCTTGGAGGGCACTATGGTGTTAAATGCCGAGTTGTAGTCGATGAACAGCATTTCACATAGGTATTCCTCTTGTCCAGCATGGGTTAGGGCAGTGTGCAGTGTGGTTGAGATTGCATCGTCTGTGGACCTATTTGGGCGGTAAGCAAATTGGAGTGGGACTAGGGTGTCAGGTAGGGTGGAGGTGATATGGTCCTTGACTAGTCTCTCAAAGCACTTCATGATGACGGAAGTGAGTGCTACGGGGCGGTAGTCGTTTAGCTCAGTTACCTTAGCTTTCTGGGAATAGGAACAATGGTGGCCCTCTTGAAGCATGTGGGAACAGCAGACTGGTATAGGGATTGATTGAATATGTCCGTGAACACACCAGCCAGCTGGTCTCCGCATGCTCTGAGGGCGTGGCTGGGGATGCT